>NC_060156.1:6294284-6359529 GCF_021292245.1 Micropterus dolomieu | reverse complement strand
GGTGTGGTGCTTCTTCCATTTCCTGATAACTGCACCGACAGTTGATCTTTTCTCTCCAAGTTGCTTTCCAATTCTCTTGTAGCCCATCCCAGCCTTGTGCAGATCAACAATCTTGTCCCTGATGTCCGTAGAAAGCTCTTGGTCTTGCCCATGGTGGTGATGTTGGATGCTGGTTGTTTGGGTGTTGACAGGTGTCTTTTATACAGGTAACGAGGTGAGGCAGGTGTATTTGATGTAGATAATTGGTTGGGATTGGGGCTGTGTCTTAAAGAAAGACTAACTGGCTTGTAGGAGCCAGAATACTTGCTGTTTGGTAGGGGGTCAAATACTTGTTTTTCCTCATCAGATGGTCATCAATTTTTATAAATTCATATGATGTGATTTTCTGGAATTTTCTTTGGGATTCTGTCTTTCACTGTTAGAATGTACATATGATTAAAATTATAGATCGTTGCATTCTTTGTAAGTGGGCAAACCTGCAAAATCAGCAAGGGGTCAAATACTTTTTTCCTCCACTGTACATCTGTAACCTGATTCTATCTTTCATCACTTTAACCCTAAACCTGATCCTTCACTCACTAAAAAAAATAAATAAATAAAATACACTCACATATGGCTGGACTCCTTTTGCTGATATCATGAATGCAACCCCTCCAGAAATGTAGAGGCAATTTTTAAATACAGGACTGTTAATGACAAAGTTGAAAATCTCACATCCCCAATGTGCAAGGCCAGCACAAAAGAAGCATCATGCCTTGAAATGAAAGTAACCTCAAAGGGAGAGCTATCCCTGACTATTAAAATTGTGGCCTAGGGGTGAAATCACATTACAGAGGCAGCAAGACATTCTTCTTCTATTCCACTCTATTCCTAGCAAGCTGAAGGCAGGTAAAACACTTCTCCTTCATTCTTGGTATAAAATGAATCCCTGCTCCTCCAATTAAAAGATAGCAGTAAAATAGAGCAGACGCGGAGCTGCGATGGCGTAATTGCCCACTACAGTCGGCACAGGTGCAAGCAAAGCTTGTCCGTTTAAGCCTGGAGGGGCACAGCAGACAGAGGCAGGACTGACATGCACAGGGACATTAGCGGACATCTCTCATGATCCAAATCCTCTCTTTTGCTTAACAGCTACAGTTTAATTGTCACTAGCTCTGCCAATCATTCAGCGCACACACTCTCGCTTCTTCTCGTCCTTGCTGTTGTGATAAATCCTTGGGACAAAAGCCAGACATCTCAATGACTAATGCACCTGTGGCTATGTACTACTTATCTTTTTTTTCCTGCACAAAAATACACACACACACAACCGCAAACACAAACAGCAACAAGTGTGTCATTCCAATAGTCACAAACTGTAGTAATAAGTGTTGATCATTTTTATTTTGTATGCTGATTTTGTTTGGATTATATCATCTTTTTATTAGCAATCGGACAGTATATGGCATTAACTTAAATGAATAGACAAATCTGGGGATACAGTACATTGTGAACAGCTAACTAATACATCCTTCTTTTAATCCCTGCGACGGCACACAGCAAATCATATCGGCTCACACAGCAGCAGTTTTACTCAGTCAAAAGTCAATTTGAGCAAGTCCAGCTCAATGTGTAAAATCACTGCTTTGTAGGCTGTTTGCATTGAATGCCAGGAGCCACCCACTGCTTAATGATCAGCTAATCTCACAGGAAATCAGTTAGCCGTTGTTTGGCTCTTAAAACAACCTTCTAAACTCCACTGCAATACACAATGGGCAATGTTTTGCTGCAGTTTTGTGCTATTTAGCAAATATGAAGGTTGATACCACTGAGAAAAGCCTTGCTTCTGACAGAATCTTTGAAAGTTTATTATTGAAGTTTTGCAGAATAGCGGGAGTCAAAGAATTCTTACTTTTTTGAATTATTTCAGTGTTGCAATCCCAGATCACACCCAATGCCGTTTGTAGACATGACACACTTGCTATCTAGTCTCCATCCCTCTGTAAACAGCATATCGGCCAGATCTTCTCAGTCATATAAAATAGAGCAAAGAAAAAGAGTGAGCTGCCTCTCTTTCTCCAACTAGTAGCCCATGTCAGTATGCAACATTTAAAGCATTTTTTTTCTACTTAAGTGGAACATTGTCTTCTATTCTTTTTGCCTTTGTAGGAATTCTCAGTTGAGCAGTCGTACAAGTTTGCCCCTTGAAAAAGGACACGCAATCACTATATTCTCATTTTCAATTATACACCTCAAATGAAAATTACATCTGAAAAGAAATTACATCTAAGTTCTAAATTCAATTATATCAGGCAGTCTTGTTCCATTGTTATACTGTATTCACGCTGTAATCATTAAGTGAGCAGGGGAGTAATTTCATATGATGACCCATAATGTACTTCTTTCATAAATGAGGCCCATCAAGGTCCATCGAGACTGTATCTCATCACACGTCATCTTATCGCACTGGTGTCATTGTGATGACAAAGTAATTGTGTTCCATTGTTAATATAATTTATACTAAAATGCATTTTCTTTCAGATTTGTGGCTATTTTTTCTGAAGTTAACATTAAATATATGACCAGTTATATATATACATTATGTTTATGTTCATCTTTGAAAAGGACGTTCATGAAATGTTCAGGGTTTTTTTATAAATTGTCAAAGCTACAGTAGATACTGAAGATGGGATTTGCTTTGCCGATTCTCCAGTGTTCGTAAAAGAGAGCCTTTCAGTAGTGATTCTGTCAGTTTTCAGTATTGCTAAGAAATCACTGTCACATGTTGTATCTTTCCCAATTAACTGCGCATTGAATAGTAATGAGAAAGAAGCAGAGATTTGTAGGATGGATAATGAGCATCCTATTAATCCCCACCACCACTACACAACACTGAGAAAGACACCCAGGCAGACATTAACTGAGCTGGTCAATTGACCAGTGTTTTTCACTCAGACATATACACTTCACTGGCTCCAGCCAAAAAAAAAAAATACCATTAGCATATCCTCACTACAATATAACCTTAAGAAATGTTTTAAGTTTGGAAATAGAATCAAGAAAGGCACCTGAGTCTAATCAAGGTCTTAAAAATAAAAATGCATCACGACACAAAAGAAAAAGAGCACAACATTAGCACTGAATGCTAAAAGTAAGGTTAATAGTTCTATTCCTACTGGGTCCATGTATATTAAAACAATAAAGGTACTCAGGATTTGCAAGGTGCTTTTGATAAACACAAATCTACCACCTGGCATATGGGATGTTGTGAAAGCTTTTCAACTGCTCCCAAGGATAAATCGAAAGTTACCTAATGTCAAGAAACAACCAAAGGAATTTTTCATACAAGGAGTACAAGCTCCAGCGAGTGTCCAAAACAGAAGAACAATACTGAATTTTTAAATAGACTTTTCCTTTTATTTTGGCAATGTCCAAATTAGCAGGAAAATTCTAAAAAAGGTGAAGTGAAAAAAAATACAGTTTGTTGATGATTTATCGAAATTCCTACTCATCTGAGACTGACAGAAAAAACAGTTCCCTCATTTGCCAACATGTTCTCAAATATGTATATGCATTTTTGCATTGTTGTACCCAAGCCATTTATATGCCAGACACACACAAAGCAATCTTGAGTCTTTACATTGATGAAATTCTTCACACACACTATCCCCCCGTGTAAGGATACAGTGTAAAACAGTTCTGCTATTAAGATTATGCTTTGTTTGTGCTAGATAAAAGCCAGACATAGCCCCTCTCTCTGAAATACTACAGAACCCTTGTGGTGCCCTAAAGCAAGACATTTATTGAATGTGCGACTGCTCCAGTGGAGCTGCTTGGTGGCAAAAAGTAGAAGAGTGTGGTTTTATTGGACAATGTGTCCAATGGATTTAGTTTAACAGGAGGAAGAATGGAGCTAAAATCACCAAAGCATGTCCATGGTTTTAATCCAATCTAAATCTGCCACAACACAGAAGCATAACATGAGCACAATCTCAGAAACAGAGACCATGTGTGGTGCATGCTGAAGTCAGCAGTATCCTGTACTCCTGTCCTTGAGGGGTTTCCAGGGGATCCCCAGCAAAAAGGGAATAAGTTATTTTCACTATAATTCCATCCATAAGTAACACAGTGACAGAACATATGTCTATTATGGTCATGGGTTGATACAGTTTCTGGAATAGAACATCTAAAAGCCAAAATCCCATCAGACAGGCAATCCTGGGACAAAATCTTATCAAATGGGGGTCCATGGTCAAATTTGTGTCAGCTTAGGGGTCATGTGAAAAAGTTTGAGAGCCACTGCTGTACTCCATATAACCCAGGTCTTTCACACCAAAGGCATGTGTCTTATCCACTGCCCCATCACCACCCCAATGCATATGATCACTGCTAATTATATTTTCTGCAGTTAATTGTAAAAATAACCACAATTAATATATGCATTGCCCTGATTCATCATGACTGTACATTAACAGTAGCAATCACTTAAGTAAATGCATTATACCTGTACGTAATAATCAAATGTAATTCTAAAAACTGTATTTTACCAAGTCCAAGTTTAACTCTCCATCCAGTCACCTTGTGTGGTTCACTCTTGTCTAATCTTTTGTCGTCAAAAACACAATAAACTGGGGTCAGCGTTTGTCATAGTCATGATTAAGTTTGGAGTATACCGAAGATTAAATGAAGCACAGACTGAACAAGAAATTTCCACCAGCTGGTTACATGAACATGTCGGGTTTGGGCAAGAAAAATTATTTATAAGGTTAAAATAAGCTCTTGGTCATGCTGAAGGAGAGGACATTTTGCTGAAATTAAAAAACCTTGTTGAACCTAAGTTGTCTACACTGAAGGTAAATAGATGTGACAACCACATCTTAATATTTCACCATTCACCACCACTAACTCCCTCTGGTGAATGACTTTCTGGTGGAAGATTCTCTTACTCTGAATGTGTACTTACTGAGATAACACTTTCATGAAGATACTTTCCTCAAAGGTTATCACAAAAGGACTTCTTGTCTGGTTCAATATAGGCTTTAAAATTAAAATGATGAATGGTGAGTTGTGCCCCTGTTTCATTGTTATAGTATTATAGTGTTGATACTGGTGATAGTCATGGTATATACACTCACTGGCCACTTTATTAGGTACACTTTTCTAGTGCCAGGTTGGACCCCCTTTTGCCTTCAGAACTGACTTAATTCTACATGGCATACTTTCAACAAGGTGTTAGAAACATGGACTTTGGTCCATATTGACATGATAGCATCACGTAGTTGCTGCAGATTTGTCAGCTTGAACTTCAGAAAGTTGTCTTGACCATGTCTACATGCCTAAATGCATTGAGTTGCTGCCACGTGGACTGGCTGAATAGCTATTTTTGTTAACAAGCAATTGAACAGGTGTATCTAATAAAGTGGCCGGGAATAGTAGTGATAGTTATTAATATCATTATTGATATTAAATTATTATTATTATTATTATTATTATTATTATTATGATGATTGTTGATCATTTTACACAGTGTAAATTATGCTATACTACTATTGCAAAAAAAACATAATAAATACATAAGTATGTGACACTTGTTGTTGTTGTTGTAGTAGTGGCAAATAAGGACAATCTAAAAGAAAATGTCCTCCCATCTTGGTTAGACTATTGTAATTAATTGTATTTAGAGTTAAGCCTTCAGCTGCAACAAAATGCAGCTGCTCAGCTTTTAACAAATACCAGGAAAAAAGATCATATCAGTCCTGTTTCAGCCTCTCTTCACTGGTTACCAGTTCTTTTAGGATTGATTTTAAAAATGTATTGATTGCGTTTAAAGCACGTTGCGGTTCATCTCTAGGTTACAGTGATGAATAGCTGCTTGCCTATGAGCCAGAGCGCAGCGTCAGATCCTCAGGCAGAGCTTCTGCGGACTGTTCCTAAGTCCCGCCTCAAAACTAAAAGGTGACTGGGTTTATGTAGTCAAGACCCCTCAACTCTGGAACTTCCTGCCTGAGGATCTGAGGCTTGCTGAATGAATGACATCTTTTAAATCACTTCTCAAAATGTATCTTTAAATAAAAACTTTTATGAATGTAAGCAGACCATTTTAATTCCAACTTGTATTAGCTGTTTGTTTCTGTTTTCTATTTTTCATATTACTTTTGGCTTATTTCCATTTGATTCTTGCCTTCTTATTATTCTTATTTCCTCATGCTCTCTCTTAGCTCACCACATCCCTTTCTCCCCCCCCCCTCCACTTTCTATACTTCTTACCAGTCCGCCTGCACGCACATACATGCATACACCAACATTAATATCACCACAACGTACACCCCCTTGTTCTTTGACTAAACTTTTGTAATTGTCCTGTATTTATTGTTTTGCTTTTGTCCGGCTTTTGTGTTGCAGTAAAGGAAAAAGAAAAAAACATGATGAATGGGAAATGGGAACAGCTGTGAGATATATAGGGGATTATGCACAGAGGCTTATATTCTGTTCTAGGACATCCCTGTACTTATCAAAGACAGAAGTGCTAGTCTAGTGCAGTGAAAAATGGAAAATGTTCAGTGTATGTTTACTGAATCTGTTTTCAGCAGCATGAATGGTAACAATGAGACAGATGGAAAATTGGCAATGGCATATTAATGTCAGGCCTACCTGATTTTCTTTCCCATCAGAGTCACAATCTATCACACCACTAGCCTTGCTAATGATCTCAGACAGATTGACAAGGCTTCTCTTCAGAGAATTCTCATAAAACAGGAACATGTATTGATCAGCAGGGCTCCAAATAACATTCAGCTGATGCATATTTTATTAGTTTGCACAAAACAAAACAGACCTGGAACAATCTCATTGCCGAGTACTTACACACACTGAAATTGAAATGTTTCTCAGCAGAGATTGCAAAAGGCTTGGACAATGAATGCAAAGGAACAATGTGACCGAAATGCTCGACAGTATGATAAATTGTTTCCTTTTAAGGCTTTGCTTTAACCTCTTAACACCCCCCTGCCCGCGGGCCGTCAGGTCCTGGCGGCAGCTTTTGGTATGTGCACACAGCTGATTTGTTAAGTTCATACTCATATGATCCAGCGTTTGAAAGCTAAAATCCTCGTGGTTCGACCAATGCAAACCATTTCAAGATACAATCACCACAGCGGGTACAATCAGCGCCTCTATCAGACCAACCAGTAACGTTACAAGCAAAATTGATGCGACTCACCTATGAAGCTTCATAACGTTACAAACTTAATCCACCGATCGATTATTTTCCAACAAAACTGGTCTTGTTACGTTGTCAAAGGTCCAGACGATCCAATCCAGTAAAAATATTTATTCCAAAATATATTATTCCATCAATAAATCCCCAGGGACTGCTGCGGTATCGTTTCATAATTTCCAGCTCCTATGTAATTGTAACTCCGATTTGAATGTAAAAGATATTTTGTATTCAGATTAGCCGCTGAACTCTGACCTTTCGAGTAACACCAAATCCGACGCAATAGGAGCTCACATGTCCCTTTCACAGCCTACAATAGCCAACGAGAGCCCGCGCTGTAAGGAAGGGCCAGCCCCTATTAGTCCCTGGGTAGGCCGAGCCAATTACAAGCAATTGTGCCGATGACTTGCGCTTTGAGTAGCCAATAAAATTCTGAAAATAACGATATCCAGCTTTAAGTAGGAAGTTCATGATCTACCAGCAAAAAAACAGGTCTGCGTGAAGCTACAGGCTGATACGGAGCGATGCAGCAGCCGCCTGCCGCCAAGGGGCGGTGCTGTTTTAGAAAAAAATACGCTACGACATACACTTAGAAAAACCTGTGTAAAATAGTCATTTTCCATGGTATTGGTATGAAATTTAAACCAGGACTAGGTAAGGCTTTATCCTGTGGCCCTACAGTGTTTTCCAGCTATTAAGTCCCAGCTATAGTTGCCTGCATGCATTTGTTAGCAAGCATTTTCAAGCGGGAATGAAAAAGTTTTAGCATGTTCAAACTTAAATTAATCAATCCCAGTAGCACTTACAATCATTCTGGCTTTTGGGTCACTCAATTTACTTTGGATCTGCCTTGAAGAGGCGTTTTGCATGAATTTTACAGGGGGCAAATACAAAGAAGCCACTTACTGTTGGACATAAATTTAATTGTCAGGGAAAGTGTCCTTCACTCTCTCATAAGGCACTCAAATCTGAGGTCCGACACAATAAAACAGTAACAACCACATTTTCACATAGTCCCAACTCTAGCAGTAAATATGCAGAATTTCTCTTTATACTCAGTACCTCAGTACCTGAGCAAAGTCGCTTCAAGGTGATACCTGGGAGAATAGGATCCTGGGACCTATTGACTTTGTTCATTATTAATTCAGTTTCAAGCTTACAGCAGCGGCAGCATCATTTCAGAAGCAGAGATGAGAAATTGAAACAGCTGGAGGTGTAATACTGTGGCTTTTCTCTCTGGCCCGCCTGTCAATACCCACACCAAAAGATGGAGGCTGCAGCCCACATGTCGGGTCAAGACAGAGTGCCACTGGAATCCAAATTTATTTCAATGTCCGTGAAAATAAAACTACAAAAGTAGATTTTGTTGATGTTGAAAGTTGCTGCTCAATTAAATAGAGCTCAGGAGGGGATCCAACTTTGTTACTCAGTATGTTTCCTCTCGCTGTAAGACATCTCATTATTTACCATTTCTCAAACACCAGAAAAATTCTGGAAAGCAAACTATGCAACATGGCTCAAAACGTCGATGACAGACAAAGCCATTATCATTGTGCAATTATATATTTTCTCTTTTTGGGGAGGAGGGATTTGTATTTCCTGCCAGAACGTTGGGTGCCAAAGTATTATTAAAGATCGCAGCAACAGCTGTCTCCACAAAAATAAATGTTCCATGCAAAGCCATAGCTTTGATGTTTAGAATTGAAGTCTTTCATTCGCAGCATTGACTTCACAATTTATAAAGGAAAATGTATCACCAGCAATTGCAAGACACTGGCTCACTATAACCTGTGGCCATAACGCCCCGTGGACAGAAAGCAAACATTAATGCAATTTCAGCCAGCTGCGATAAGAGAGGTGCAGTGTGTAATGACTGCTTTGGACAGTCTGTCAACAGATCTATAAAATGTTATTACTGCTCAAGATAAAGCATAGTCGATAGAAGGGGACAGATGTGGTGCAGTAAGTGCATGTCAGCTTTGTTCCACACCCCTGTTTTAGTGACAGGCCTAACCTTTCATTGCAACACACCTGACAGCCTAAATCTGCCTACCTTCCCTGGTTATCCTGATGTTGCTTTTCTCCTGCGAGAGACAGTAAATCACTAACAAGCTCAGCCTGCAGCAGTTTCTTGAGAAACCACATTGCCATTTTTGTAACACTTTAGTAAAAGAATAACACTATATTGTATAGAGCCCGACCAATATGGGATTTTCAAATCCGTTGCCGATTTCGATATTTGAGGATTTTTAAATTTGATATGCCGACGTATCGCCCAATATTCTTTTTCCCCTTATTTTAAGAAATGCATAACATAAACAAAGATTATCCCTGACATTTTTTATGTTGAGACCATACCAACATACCATGACATAATGCATAATGCAGCTTAAAAAGAAACACAGAAAATATTTTACAAATATCTGATTTGTTATAAATAATGGAGTACTACTACTAATGAACTTTAAAGTTAATAGTGTATGTATTATGGGGAAACAATGGGGCGAAAACATAAACTATAAAAAAAAATGTATACTACTAATACTACTACTAATAATAATAATACCATATTTCAAATCTCATGTTATTGCTATAATATTCATGATAAACAGGGCTCTCCTACATAGGCAAATGATTATATATATATTTTTTGTCATGAAATAGTTTTTACCTTACATCTGCCATAATGACGGTTTTCTAATATGTAGCATATTCACGTCTAGTTTATCCCTTTACCAGTATTCTGTTAATTCTATCCAAAGCTACGAGAAACCATTTCCTAACTGGCTTTAAAACATAACACTATGATACAGTGACCCAGACAAAACGCTGCTGTTGAATGCATCTAATACTATATGACTGTCTACAACAAGGACCTACAACTTTGAGATTTCACACTAACTCTGCAGATTCAAAAGAGGAGCTAGATAGGCTGGAAGCCATGTTAGATTTTTGTCCCCTCTAATTTCTGATGTACCGACTGTAACGAAAGACAAGCAGCTTGCAGATGTATTTAGAACACGTTAAACACTATAGTTTAACTGCTCATTAACGTTAGTGCTCTGCCACTGATAAACACAGCATTAGCTTTGTGGTTAATTTAGCAACGGGCAGCGTTAATTGCTGTAAGTGATGTCAAAGAATTTTAGAAAGTTATGAATTGGAGAGAAATTAAAGGCCATTCAAAAATAAATCTACAATCAAGTCTGTCAGCAGCGTAGCCTCACACAAACACACTGCTGTGACCCGGGAGAGGGAGGAGAAAAACAGGGGGGTTAGGAAGTCTGGTCTCCAAAGAGGAGAAGTGATGAGGGCTATTTTTATTATTATTTAAGTCATGTAATTGACGTGACGAAAGACCAACTCATTGGGAACACTGAGTGTGAGAGCTACTCTTCATTGCTCCGGTAGACTCCAGTCAGTTGACGTTTTGTTCTGTAGTGCAGAAGTGTTTTGAACAGAGGAGATGCAGAGTGTCCTTTTGTGGGCAAACACTCATGTCATGAGGAAAGGATCCGACTCTCCGTTTCTTTTTTTAATAGTCATATGTTGGCTGTTATAAATGCAGATGCCGATAATATCTTCAAAACAATAAATCGGTTGGGCTCTATATTGTAGTAAGCAGGTGTCTATTCATGTATTTGTTAACAATAGGTCCTCCTGTAAGTGGAGGATGACAGATAACAGATACACTATAATGTTGCTTCTATACTGCTTACAAATGCTAAACAGGAGGATTTGAACTGCTACTACTGGTACCACAATTGGGATTACAAATGGCATATGAGCTATGAGTTTGTAATGCTGTGGTCGGTAGAAAGTAAAGTAGCACCGATGTCAGGATATTTATTCAATGCTCTGTTATGATGTTGCAGAGGCATTCAGAAGCCGTCAGTGATGTGAAAATAACAGTCCTTCTACAAAGATGACAATTTTGACAACTCTGAAGTGACGGTTTTGTCAAAACACATCTCATCAATATTCACTAAATAGCTAATCTCTTTTGAAAACTACTCGGCTACAAGATAAAAGTCAAACAAAGAAGAATTTTATGGAAAATAAATATAAATGAAACAAACTGGTGTTACAATGTTTTTAATAATATATTGGAAATGTAAACAGATTTTTCTGGTATGCCAATAAGGCTTATGAGAGCCAATTAGTATTGCCATTTCCAAAGTGATTTTTTAAGTATGCGTCTTGGCTTTCCTGTATTGCTTTCATTTATGTATTAATTAATTGCTTTAATTTATTTTATGTGTTTATACTGTTATACTATTAATATCCATACACTGTGAAATACAACTACTAATGTTCAAGCCATTGTTAATTTTTAATTAAACTTAAACTAGACTATAACTGTGGCGCAGTTTAGCTCAGTTGGTAGAGCGCGTGCCCAATGTACTAAGGATGTGTCGTTGTTGCCCTTTGCTGCATGTCACACCCTCTCTCTCTCCTGCATTTGCTGTCTCTCTCCAGCTGCTCTATCTCATTAAAGGCAATAGCCAGAAAAATATATTTAAAAAAAAAGACTATAACTGACTAAAATGTGATTGACACTACATCAAAATTAAGTGCTAAAATGATCAACGTCTCAACATTGTTAAGCAGCTCTCAGTTTATCCTGTTAATATAAAAAAAACAATAATTTAATATCTCAGAAGCAACTTCCTATTGCAGCTGATTGAATCAAAGCTAAATTTCATCCTAGCATCACCACCACAGGGTTGCACGACCTCTGTGCTATCCAGAAAATGGTGTGACATGAGCACAATGTAACCCCAGAGAGGTACTCCATCACTATACGTCTGCAGATTAATGGCTGAAAATGTCACAGGGAATAAGGTCACGCACCAAGAGACCTGGCTATGAAGAGACATCTGAGCACTTCCAAGTCTGAGTTGCAGTGCCATGGTCCACTGAGAAGCCAAATGTGCTGCTGTCAAGTCCTGCCTTGCAAACACACATACGCACACACACACACACACTTAACACCAGCATAGAGTGGCCTCTGTGATGAGGGAGGACAGAGACAGGGTAGACTCTTGCATGGAACATTAGACATGATTAGAAACCATTCACTGAAATGCCTCCATCACTTCGACGGGACAGCATTACAGCCAAGCCACCCCAAACAGCGGGTATATTCTTCACTGCAGCACGTGACATAACACAATCTAAAACATTGGCTGATGGTGAACTGCAAAATCTAGCTTATTTCAACACAATACCGGGCCTTTCCATCCAGAAAAATAATACACTTTGGTGACGGTGTACATGAAGAAGTTACATCAGCAAAATTATAGGATTCCATCTATATTTTTTATAGAAATATGTTACGTTTGTTTTGCTTAGTGCCAGAGCATGAGTAGATGATGATTATCACTTGTCAGCCCATCAACTTTGGTCTGTACTTGGTACCTCCACAACAATTTTAGATTCTACTGGATATATTCTAAACAGGGTATAAACCAATTTGCAGTGGAATTTCTAGAAAAAGCCACATCGTTGTTGAGTTTGAGCAATTGCGAAGATTTATGACTTGACGTCCAACCTAAAGACTTGGATTTTGTGACTGACAATCTTATTATCTTCTTCTGTGCCAACCAGTGTAGTAGGTGGACATCTTATCCATCAAAGAAATCCCTTATCAGCTTACAATAGTAATGTGAAGTAAGTGTCAAACGTTATATTCAAAAGCTACATTCAAAACAGTTCTAAAGGTTCCCTCTCATGTGACACTTTTGACTGTCTCCCAGCTATGCTGTTGCTAAAGTGCCTTGAAACAGTGATGAATAGCTGCTCACAGATTGACCAAATATGTTTCAGATAGTAATGGAAATGTGGATTTTTTAAATTTCTTTACTTAACAATAGTATTTGTGCAGCACATACACACACAATGTGATTTGTAAACCTTCTGCAAATAGTATGAATAGCCTTACATGACTTTAACACAAGGAGAATATCGAACAGCAGGTTATGTACATCCTCTACTAACAATTCTGTTTAAGGGAAAAAAGTGAGGGTTTTGCCTCTAACCATCCCCCACTTAAATTACAGCAGAGCCTGTTGTGTGTCCATGAGGCTTATAGCAAAGTTAAAGCAATACACACTGCCAAGCCAGTAAGAAAGTGTGTTTGCAGTAGAGCGAGAGCAGCAATATTCTGTGTTTTATTTGGCACAAAACAGGGGCCAAGATATCAAGGCGAGAGAAAAGAGGGGAACAATTTCCGACTAGTGTAAAAGTGTGAAAGTCACACTGAACTTTTTCATACTGATTAATATGCATTTTCCTCTAAGTCATTGTTGAAGACTCCTCACCACCTGCTTCTGCCCTTATGGCATGCCACCTGGGACACCTTACAACAGGTTTCAATGTCAGCTACTACTAGTTTCTTTCAGAGAAGCACAAGAGACACTGATGGACAGAGACAAGGATTATTTAGAGCTGGAGGATATTCAGTCAATATCAGCAGATTTCACATTTTTGAGTCTCTTGGAATATCACTTGTAGAAGCTTCATTGACAATATTCTATTATAAATATTGTATGTATTGATTTTTTTTATTAATCAAATTATACACTGCAGCCCATGGAAAATCTCTTTGTTTTTCCCCCCAATGAAAATACATACTCAAAAGGTCTTTGATTTGTACTAATCATGTTGATTTTATTTCACCAAAATCTATTTGTTGAAACATTATGAATAGCTACTGAAGTACAATTTTCTCTGAGCCAGAGCAATAGCTTTATCAATAGTTCCTCTTTGATTGAATTCCAGCCACAATAACCTGCAACAAATCAGCATTTGCAGACACCCACTAAGCAACACCATAATCATGTTTGGACTGAGAAAATCAAATTCTCAGTCAATTATCTTGGCCTCAATGGAACTGATAATGGTTGCTCCTTAAGCTTTAAATTGGCACCGTTTAAATGTAAACACAATGTTCCACGCTGAATGTGTTGGCTCAGTGTATCAGGTTTCCATTTTCTGGTCTAGGGCCACTTTTGCATTGGTGGGCACTGGTGAGGGTGGGACAGGATGCTGGTGTACAGAGGGGTTCTTGGACTACATTAACATTATCAGTAAATCCCATCATAGTCACACAGCGGTAAGCTGGATGCTGTGGCAAAGTCCCAGCTAGTCTCCCTTGGCATCTTCCAGAGCCAAAAATGATGTGATAAAATCACAAAGGCAGTGTCACAGCACAACTGAAGACGATATGTTGTCTTCCAGTCAGTCAGGATGACAATGGTGTATAGTATGACACCTACACAGCCTTAAAATACAGTGACTCGCTGTCAGGCGTAGCAACAAAAATCATTCCATGTCAGAGTTTTCTGTATATTAAAAATGTGCGGCTTTGCTGCACATGAGGTAAATGCTAAATTCGAGACTGGTGAGTCATTGACAGTGACAGAATAGTTGAATTTGGAGGCTGAGGCTTTATTTTTTTTCCAGCTCCTTTGTTTCTTAAATGCTGCTCTTCCATATACAACATAATCCTGAATAAAGTTTTTGTATTTATGTATAGTTTTGATTGAGATTGATCCTAAATCCAAACCATTTATTGATTAATAGGAACAATGAAATAACACAGCAGCTCATTTTCATACTTTTCATTACATACTGGTGCAATATTTCAGAATCTGCAATTTTGTAATACAATTTTCAAAGACACTAGTACTAGTTAGTTAGTTATAGTATCTTTAATTTCTATTTAAAAAATAAAACAGCTACAATAATAACCAAACGCAATTGGATTATTTATGAAAACAAGAGCCACCGTAACATTTCATTATTGCAATGACAGGCTAAAATAAGATGCCACATTACTAACTTCAACTGAACACCTATTGGAATTATATACTGTTTTACCTTGGAAGATTAAAATAAAAATACTATGACAAGCTACTATGCCAACACAGCACAGCTGTGTGAAAGAAAAAAAGAAAAAGTTCAACCTTCAGTTACACCACGTCTTGCTCCCATTGTTGCTACACTGTTCTGACATAATTTATATACAAGACATTATCTAGAAAAACTCTGAAACTCTATTCTGATTTCACTTTCCTGAAGCAGCAAATACCCCAAAGCTACAAACCACCATCTCTGACATTCTTACTGACAGTTTTCACAAGAAATAATGAGGCTTATGTCAGCTAGGAGAGATGGCCTTTTGGCTCATCTATCTGTATATATCAACAGCCTGAGGATCATTCAGGTGTTTTGCCTTGCTACTCTGTGTATGAAGCTCATTGTTTCTCTCAAATGACCTACATCTTCAATAAATGACCTGACCATGATCAATGTAGAAATGCCTTAAACATAAAGGCAATGAAATATCCAACAGTGCTATTTGGTATTTTATGACTGGGTTCTTGATCCTCTCCTCGGCATGGTCTAGTGCTTTCCATAGAAATGTAGAAAAGTATTGCTCGTGTTGAAACCACAAAACACTATCCTTATTCAACGAAATGTGAAAAAGTCGGACTGTTCATGCCAGGAGCAGGGTTTTGCATGATGTTGTTTGTTCTTATCACTGCTGCACATAGTTGCAGCCCCCTGCTGCTCTGAACTGATTGAAATGGTTCACAATGTTGCAACACTCTTCAGAGAGATTTTTTCATCCTCTAGTTTACCATTTTACAGCTTGATTCCAGCTGTTCTTATTCATCTTGCCTAGTTCTCAGAGTTCTCAAGCTAATTGTTTGCTAATACGGCCGTTAACCTTTGGTACCGTTATAGTTTCAAAGTGGTGGAGTTATATAGTTATTAGTACTGTTAAAGCACTTTCACTTGTTATTGAAATTTAATTAATTTACATGGTTTCCGCATCTTTACCTATTGTATTTATCACTTCACTTCAAGTAGTAATAGTATTAATATGTACTAACAAAAACACCATCCCTGTTATGTTTTCACTATAACAAAGACACCAGCATGATCTTAACTAGATGCTGCACTCATATACCCATAAGGGGCTGACTGACATTTTGATGCTAACATTTCCATGTGGGTACAGAAAAGGCTAGGATGTCATTTTCCAGACTATAAAACGTGTCAAGTGTGCTGCAGACTTAAAATACATGTACATGGCCTGAGGCACACTACAAGGACATGGTAACTGACATTAAATATTGAAATGGAAAGCTATTTTATAGCTTTATCCACACTCCTGATTTCATACAAAGTCAATGTAACGTACCCATGCTCTGTGTATGAATTTAGGAATGGGGTGACCTGCAAACTGATATTACAATAGCGACCATAGACAGAGGTTGGTGATATTTTGAGAATTGTAATGTAAAGAAGGTCAATATGGTTAATGTATATGCAAAACAATATAATACTAATAATAAAATAATATTTGCAAAGTAAGCACTTGATTATATTTCTTGCATCTTTGTTATGTGTAGTTTTATTTTGGGCTAACCATCATGGGTTGGTGCTACATACAAGTGCTGTAAAGTAGTGAGTGTACAGCTTTTATAACAATGTAAATTTGCTGTCCCCTCAAAATAACACATCACAGAGCCATTAATGTCTAAACCGCTGCCAACAAAAGTGAGTACACCCCTAATTGATAATGTCCAAATTGGGCCCAATTAGCCATTTTCCCTCCCCGGTGTCATATGACTCAAGGTCTCGGGTCTGAATGGGGAGCACTTGTGTTAAACTTGGTGTTATCGCACTCACTCTCCCTCATACTGGTCACTAGAAGTTCAACACGGCACCTCATGGCAAAGAACTCTCTGAGGATCTGAAAAAAAGATTTGTTGCTCTACATAAAGATGGCCTAGGCTATAAGAAGATTGAGCCTGAAACTGAGCTGCAGCACGGTGGCCACTCAGAACAGGCCTCACCATGGTCGACCAAAGAAGTTGAGTGCACGTGCTCAGCATCATATCCAAAGGTTGTCTTTGAGAAATAGATGTATGAGTGCTGCCAGCATTGCTGCGGAGGTTAAAGGAGTAGGGGGTCACTCTGTCAGTGCTCAGACCATACGCTGCGCACTGCATCAAATTGGTTTGCATGGCTGTCGACCCAGAAGGAAGTCTCTTCTAAAGATGATGCTCAAGCAAGCCCGCAATCAGTTTGCTGAAGACAAGTACACTAGGGACATGGATTACTGGAACCATGTCCTGTGGTCTGATGAGAACAAGATAAACTTATTTGGTTCAGATGGTGTCAAGCATGTGTAGCAGCAACCAGGTGAGGAGTACAAAGATAAGTGTGTCTTGCCTACAGTCAAGCAAGGTGATGGGAGTGTCATGGTCTGGGGGTGCATGAGTGCTGCCGGCACTGGGGAGCTACAGTTCAGTTCAGTACACAGTCTAACATCCACCAGCTATGTGATGTCGTCATGGAAGAGTGGCACCAAACTCAACCAGCTTACTGTGCCAGCCGCCATCTGTCAGTAGATCACAAACTTCCTGACTGACGGGAGTCAGCAGGTGATGCTGGGGAACATCACATCCAGCACCCGGACTATTAACACTGGCGGTGTGTGCTCTCCCGACTGCTCTTCTCCCTCTACACCAACGACTGCACCTCAGGAGACCCATCTGTCAAACTCCTGAAGTTCGCTGACGACACAACGGTCACCGGCCTCATTCGGGACGGTGAGTTGCCCTACAGACAAGAGGTTGATCAGCTGGCTCTCTGATGTGGCCAGAATAACCTAGAGCTTAACACGCTAAAAACTGTGGAGATGATCGTGTATTCAGGAGGAGCCCCCCAACTCTGCCCCCCATCACCATACTCAACAGCCCTGTGTCTGCTGTGGAATCCTTCAGGTTTCTGGGTTCCACTATCTCCCCGGACATGAAGTGGGAGCCCAACACTTACACCATCATCAAGAAGGCCCAGCAGAGAATGTACCTCCTGAGCCAGCTCAGGAAGCTCAACCTGCCGAAGGAGCTGCTGATTCACTCTTACACAGCCATCATCCAGTCTGTCCTCTGCACGTCCATCACTGTCTGGTTTGGATCTGCCACCGAAAAGGACAGGAGCAGACTACAACGGACAGTCAGGACTACAGAAAAAGTCATCGGTGCCAACCTGCCCTCCATTCGGGACGTTTCCAGAGTCAGGAAACAGGGAGGACACATCAAATCCATTTCACCCCGGACACAAGCTGTTCAAGCTTCTCCTCTCTGGTAGGCGGTACAGAGCACTGTACGCTAAAACCAACACTCAGGAACAGTTTCTTCCCACAAGGCATTACTCTGATGAACAGCAGACTTCTGCCTCAGGAACAATTCCTGTGAATTAACTCAGTAACTCTGCCTCTAATCAGCCACCTGTTTACTGACTACCACCTATTATTTATTCATCATGCTCTCGTTCTCTATTTCAGAGCTGTTCCTACTGTTCATTTTGTATATTGTATGTACTGTATACCAAATCCACCTACCTCAAGTACATAATACCAGCACATAACACTTATTTATTCCAGCATCCTTTGCACTATGCTCCATCGCACTTTGTGCGCGTGTACATGTATGCATGTATGTGTATGTGCATCTGTATACAGTATATCCACCACTGATATGTAGATAACAATATTAATATTAATAATGATGGTAATAATAATTTACACCTGCATCCTCTGCACTCTGCTCATTTCACTATTGGCTCAATCTGTCTATATTGTTTTTGTTTATAGTGTGTATACTGTATATGTGTTCTCTATGCTGTAGCCTGTGTCTGATTTTATTAGTGTATTATTGTATAAGTAAGCATATCGTGAACAACGTACAATCCAGAGTCAAATTCCTGTATTGGCAATAGAGCTGATTCTGATTGTGATTGTGATTCTGAAGAGGACTCCAGTGGCAACCTGTGAAGCTCTGGTGAACTCCATGCCCAAGAGAGTTAAAGCAGTGCTGGAAAATAATGCTGGCCACACAAAATATTGACACTTTGGGCCCGATTTGGACATTTTCACTTAGGGGTGTACTCACCTTTGTTGCCAGCGGTTTACACATTGATGGCTGTGTAATGTATTATTTTGAGGGGACAGCAAAGCTGTACACTCACTACTTTGCATGCTTTACAGGCAAGACTGTTCTGACGCTCAGTGTAAACTCAAAAGTGAAATTATATAATGACCATTTCCCCATTTCTGTGCACTGTGTTTCCTTTGTCGACCAACTGTAATTGTTGGCATGCATACCTTATGGTGTAAATTGTTGAAATATTACACAAAATTTAATGCAGACATTCATTAAACATAGAGTCATTCTGATGAAAATTGCATACATTGCTTTAGGGATTGATTATTTGCTCTAGGAAAGTAGTGGAGAACGGCGTCCAAGCGAGCAACAATTAACTTGCTTTATTATGCCAAGCAACTGAAACTGCTGTGAGAGCAGATGATAGGAAAAGTTTTGGATATCAAGGTCAATCAAGGGTTGCACAAGTTGTAGCCCCTTCATGCAACACACAAATATACCATATAAACAAATATTTAAATTTAGAACAGAATAAAATAAAATAAACTTTATATTTATAATATTTATATGCTTGTATACATCTACACACCCACAAAGTAGCGCATTTTTGAATTTGCGTCATGGGGGAATGTAAACAGCAGCAAGAAGACACTGTTGACAATATGGTCAACATTAAACTCATCTGGGAAAAATTGTCACCTTTAACTATGTTTGAACATCAAGCATCACAGTCCACCTCTCCTTGTCTTTCCAGAGTCGTGCGTTCTGTCGCCAATGAACACAGTCTGCTCGTCGAGTACAATAGCTTGAATCGGGATGTTGTGATGGAACCAAGTCTCTGATAAATGTGGACACAACACTCTCTGATTTCCCGTTGCTGAATCCCCTTTCATTGGCTGGGTAGTGAAGCAGCCTTAGGTCCTGGGTTAGCTCAGCTCTTATCCTGGCTCTTTTCCCTCCCTTCCTGAGACGGCACTTGGTCTGGCTCGGTGGTCAAGATGCCGTGGGTAGTGATTGTCCAAGGCCTCCTGCACTTAATCCAATCCCCACGTTTCCTTTTCCAATGCTGATGAGTGTATTTCTGTCATAGTTGATACATACTTGTACATGTAATTTATTGTAAACCTGTTAATGAATGGTAAAAACATAACTAAATCAGTTTTAGGTTGTATTTGAACAATTGAAAATACAGTATTTTAAATTAATATTTGATTACTAGAAACTATTTATAGTGTTTCAAATGAATCTTTATAGAGTTCTTGGTATAATGGAATTAAGACTTTCATATGAAAGAAGCAAAATGATGCCACAGCCAAAAAAATTAAAACTGTTGGTTGCTTGTTAAAATATTAATAGTTGTACCATTATATTTAAGATGTTGAAATGGTACTTCTATTAGACTTTCATTCAAGAATTAAATGAGGTAACAGGATGGTAAGAAAGATGGTCTAAAAGATACACTGCCTCTTTAATGTTAATCACTAAAAAGACACTTATAATCTTTTGTCAAGTTCAACATCAGTTCTCTGCTGTGCTTGTGCACACATCGATATTTTATATCACAAAAGGGCAATCCCATTTTCTTATCCTACTAATTGGTATAAAAACAAGGATGCAGTGCCTTGGCTGCTGTTCCAGAAGAAGACAGCCAAACAGGGATGAGCTTTAAGCTGTGGCTCCGCTCTCCAGAAAGTCATTAGGTCAGAGAAGTGAGGAGGATGGTCTGCGAGGGGCCTTTAATAATGAAGAGCTTGTGTTCCACAGGGAAACACCGCCTGAAGCATACATTCACACTGAGGCAGCTATGGAAATGAACAGTGAGAGGTGCAGAAAGGTCCCTTCACGCATCTGAAAGAAAGCGGCTAGCTAACACTCCTTAAAGTTAAAGTGTTTGATTTGGTTGACAGTATTTTAATCTCTGACAGAACTACACCCTGACGTCTAATTTTCTAATTCCTCATTGTGTGAAAATCACAGATAATGTACTGGCAATGGATCAAAGTTTAATTTCTATGTATATGGAGTGTATTCTATCTGTGAAAGTTATCAATAAAACCTAGAAATTATTGAGAAAAATAAGCAACATTCTATGTACCAAAATCAGCCACATAACAAAAGCATTGGCATTGGCAGAAAATACAACAGTGAGGAATTGGGCACACTGAAATACTGGGCAGATGTAAATCTCCTCCCGGGACCCCCAGGGTTTGAATGAACATCCAAATTTAGGCCTTGGTAGAAATTTAGACGAGAAGACCAGCAGCACATGTGGCACATTGTATATTCTTAAACAGCTCTACAGCATTCATGTCACACTGAAGAACAGGGTTTGACTATCAGATGAAACATCCATAAGCTCCTATCATACTCCAGCTGACCTTTGCAATAGGCTTCTTTTTTCTAGCAATACGAAAGCAACATCATTCTTATTCCTTCCAGTTTCATATATTTAACAATAAAACCAAAAACTTATCACTGGATTCAAATCTGCAAAGGGTACTGTTATATTAACATTTGTGTCAGCAAGGATGCACTGATCCCACTTTTCTTATACTATATGTATACTGTGTGGAAATGATTTGGATCGTTATTTTATGTGAAGGTAACACAAGGCTATAACTACGCATCAACTCTGAACATTTGTACACCTATAAAATAACAGCATTTTAAGGAATAGTTCCATTGGGAAACATGCTCATCTTGCAGAGAGTTAGATGACAATATTGTGACGGCCATAACAATATTGATACCACTGTGTCTGTCCGTTAAGTATGAAAATACAACCAGAAGATGGTTATCTTAGCTTAGCATAAAGTCTGGTAGCTTTTTTAATGTGTAAAAAAAACCTAGTAGTTTCAATTGTCAAACTTGCCAAACTTTCTGGAGTGATGTCAAAACTCTCATGCTGTCACTTTGTATTTACTGGACAGATATGAAAAAGGTATTGACCTTCTAATCTAAATCAAGGAAAGGAAGTGAATATGCTTTTTTCCTCAAAGAAACAATTTCTTTAATGTGGATCATTCACGTGACTGATTGACACAATTAAATAAAATTAGTTCTGCTGCGAATACTGATTCATTGTATTGAATCAGTGCTTCCCTACTTAATTATTACCATTTTCAGATCTCTATTTATCTATTGTCAAGTTCAAGTTCAGTTCTGGCAAAGACATCACCCTGAGACCTCCTTAGGGATACTGTAACCACAGAGATAAGCGACATGTCCTGTGTGAGGAGTGTCTCGGGTAGACAGATGCTGGAGCGTGACCTCTGATAACTGTGTCAGGGAGCTTGGAGTGATGGCAGAGAAATCGACAACTGGCGCACTCAGAAAACCAAGGCTGCCCGGAAATATCTCCACAGATTTCTTTTGTGGATTGTAGCTACTACATCAAAGACTTCAGGGAGCTGATGTGCCTTGTCTTGACCGACTGTTAAGAATGATGAATCAGAGAACTGAGGTAAATTTGAGTCAGACATGAAAATGTTGGTTAGCTGAACAAGACTAAGGTCAAGAAGAGAGTATCTAAAAATGAGAACTGTCATGTCATGCTTGCCAGAACTGATGATGACAGCCCTTGAAGACAATCTTTTTTGCAAGTGTTTATTTTTAGAATTGATTTGTCTTCATGTACTGTAGTGACTTTTATGGAGATTCACAGAAAAGACTTGACACGCCTGACAAGAAGACGTACTTGTCTAAACAGTTAATAGGCTGTTTTGGTGGGCTGTATCTCAGGAGAGGTCGCTCACTTACAGAAGCCACTTGTCAGGTAATTTCTACCTCTACATAAGACTCACATAGCCAATTACCATCATTACAATGTCTCGCAACATTAATGCAAAGACCACAGATCCGTCTTGTTTGTTGTACATTCTCAGAGGTTAATAACAGGGGGCAATATGTAATTGCTGCACATCTGATTGAGCCAAACTCATGAGCCACTAGATGAGGCACTTTAAGAACAATCACCACTAAGTTAACACTGTCAGCTTATTCACCTTCATTATTAAGTTTGGCTTTACTTGGATTTACTGCTCTGAATAAAAGTCAAAATGTAAATGTGGAAAGACATTTACTGATTGTGGAGTGTTTGTGATTTATATCTCCTAGTAACCTGAGATATTGATTAGAAGGATATGCTTTGTTTTCATACTGCATGCGGGTCTGTCTTTTCACAGAAAATAAATAATTCAAAAATGTCTGCATGAAAGTCGGGCTAAAACAATTAGCCATTTATTCAATTGGTTGGTTGACAAAAAAACCCCAATATGTAACTATCTTAATTAAAGATTTTTCAAGCAAAAATGCCAAAAAATCCTTATTTCCGGGAATTAGTTTCTGGCACCAATTAGTTCCTCAATTTTTAATTTTCTTTTCTTTTGTCTTTTATGATCAGAAACTGAATATCTTTGGGTTTTGGACTGTTGGTTGGACAAATCATGAATAATATACACTGGGGTATAGGGAATTGTGATGGGCATTTTTCACATTTTCTTACATTTTATAGATCAAATAATTTATCTACTAATTGAGAAAACAATCACTAGATTAATCATTAATAATGTAACAAAAAATTGCTACTAAATACATAGTCCTTGAACATATTCTACCATTTTGCAGATAACACACAATGCTGTAGCATGCATAATTGCTTGCTAAAAGAGAGTGTAGTTCTGATTTAGCTGATAAACTTTACTAAGCAGTAGACTACATGTTATTTATGTCATTCAGTACTCTTTTGTTTTAAAGTTTTATTGACGTCTATGTAATGCTTCAAACTGTATACAAAATTATGCTGTTCAACCTGAACTTGAACTATTTTTATTGATATTGATACCCTTATTGAGACTGCTTAACAATCCAATTCTTTCTATGGGGGTGCTTAACGTCTGATTTTACATAGAACAGTTTTCTCCCAATAAATGTATATACTGCCTATTACAATATACATTTCAATGTCCAACGCTGTAAATAAAAATGTAAAAAGAAAAAAACTTTCACTAAATGTTTTTAAAGTGCGTAAATAAATACAAAATTGTAACCCTAACCCTGGGGCGTCAGTGCGCAGTGTGTAGGCGTAGCGTGTATGTGTGTAGGTGCAGAAGAAGAACACTCGCTGAAGAGACGGAGCCCCAGCTTCACTGGTGTTGTGCTGAGTTGTCCACACCTCGCGGGACTTTCAGATAATTTATCACCATTGATGAAACACACAAAGAATATAATATATCGTTTTTAAATAGCCGGCTACTTGAAATAGACCCGCGATATCGATACTTTACTATTATTGGGTGACAGTTATTTGGGCAGGACCAGACCCAACAAGCATGAGGTAGGCCTGCACGGTATGAGGAAAATATTCAACACTGTTAGATGACATATGACTTGCGATAAATAAACAAATATTGAAGTGTGCCTGTTAACTGCCTGGTTGTTTTAAATGCATTATAGGATTAGAATTTAATATTTTAAATACAACTGTTGTTTTTAGAGCAGCAACATTAATGTTTACAACAGCAACATCACTATATAAACTCAATGTGTGACATCACAATACTGAGTGACCTTTAGAAAGAATAAAAACTCACACATAAGTCTGTATCAGTCCCTCCTCTTCTTCTTCCTCCTTTCTGCTGTTATTCCCTGTCTGCAGATAACGTTACCTGGTAGAAGGAGGAGCGCCTGGTTTGTCTCAGCCAGCAGCTGAGTTTACAACAATGTGCCAAATTTTAAGACTACAGACCAGTCTATACTACAGACAGACAGCTTTCTATTTAGCTTGTTTTTAACATTTGGCTAATTGCCAAGTTAACGTTAGCTGTGCTTGTAAATAACATAGCCTAGAGGGAGACAGACTGAGGACAGAGATGATTTACCTTACAGACGGATGGATAAAGTATTGTCTTTTTACTTGCAAAGGTTTTATTGCACATACTTATAGTAACGAGCGTAGCTGTCGGCAGTTCAAGTAGTTTGAAGCTAACTTAACTTCACCGTCTCCACCGCGACAGAGTGCTGTCTCTCTCTGCTGGCCGCTGTGTGTCTGTGTGTGTGTGTGTGTGTGTGGTGTGTGTGTGTGTGTGTGTGTGTGTGTGTGTGTGTGTGTGTGTGTGTGTGTGTGTGTGTGTGTGTAGGTTACATTATAGGACCCACAAGTCTCAATAGTATTATCGATAAGCTCAGACCTTATTGATTTTCGGGTTTTGAGAAATTCTGGAACCGGGTCCTTTTAGAACCGGGTATCGATCCCCATCCCTACTCCCATTTCATTTCCATGTTCAAGTTAATCCTTACATGCACAGTTTTAATGGTAATAAGGATACAACAAATTTGGTTATGAGTGTGTTTAACGTAGGTTTATGATTAATGTTTGATTTGTTAGATATTTGTAATAATAATGTGTGTTTTATCTGTCATTAAAATGTGTAAGGTATATTACAGTATACAGTAAATCAGTTGTCTGTAATACGACAATAAAGAAAGAGAATAGGAAATCATAAAACCACAAAAACCACAAAGTGAAACTGAAACACTTTTGTCAAGGTGGGATGTCTAATGCTTATCACTTTTCTTTCTTGTAAAATATGGCTTATTTTCCCTTTTGGCATTTCCTGGTTAAGGAGGATAAAGTGATTCTCTAATGATCAGAACAGATGTGAAGTCTCTACTGGGACGCACATGCCACAGACTTTGGCTTCAAGGGGTTGAACAATCAGAGTTGACAACTATTCATCAAACTTTTTTCAAACAGAAACATCCACACTGAGTGCTGTTTGTACATCAATATGGGCCGTTTCAAACACTTACTTCAAAAGCGACAACACCCATTACAACAGCAAAAACAGCTATGTCACCAAACAACCCTCGTGCAATCTGTTGCCTCGAACATGCGCATATGCATAATGCACATCAACATAAATGTCACCCCAGCATGGAGAAATGGATTGGATTAAACATTTCATCGCTTTCGTTTGCCCCTAAAATAATTTTGCTAGTGCTGCCTGTGCTTCGTTCTGTTCAACTGGCCCCACCAAATTGTAGAATTTGCTTTCCTAACATTACGCCTTTGATTTTTATCCACTGAATGCTATTAATTCCTTGGACAGGGATGAAAAGACAGACAGAAAGAGAGAGCATAAGTGAACCCTACACTGTCTAAGTAAGATTTTATTTATCATTTTCCAACACAGACTTGTATGACAAAGTTGTAGTTCCCTTTATGCTAGTTCCCTCTATGAAAGCTACCAAATCACACCAATTTGTGGTTACACTAATGAAACAACAGGGGTCACGTGTTCCCAACAAACAACCTCCTTTCTATAAGAATGCAGGGATTTATTAAATCTTGCCATGATTGCAGAGTTATTAACTCCAAATTTTCAGCCCTCACCTCACAATGACTGAGCTAATGTGTTTCCGATAGTAGAACACTACCCTGGGGTGACCTTTACTTGATGATTTTCGGCCATTGATTGTTCACCTCCTACTGCATGAAGTTCAGTCTACACCTAATTACTGCCACATACCTTAAACAACAACACACATTCCTTCACACGCATGCATGCCTGACACACAAACACACACAGATGTTTGTACACAGGCACATTTATGTTGCATCTCTTGAATTTAGGATATCCTTTAAATTTGAATTCCACTGTACTTAAGTCAACTGACCCAAAATATATTACACTTATTTCTTAATGTGAACCCTGTTTGACTGGCTAGCACTGTTATTGCCTTCCGTGTTGTGACTTAAAATAATCAAATAATCTGTCTGTTTACCTGACTGCGGTACTAAATGGATTTCCCTGTTTTCAGGATCTAACTGCCAGACCTCACACTCAGAACTCCGGATCACCCAGCCCACACTGCCTGCACCGGGACTCACCTGACTGCTAACAGGAACACCAGTCTCCCCCTGCTACTAGTCAAACCCCACAAGCACACTTTAGACCCCAGATTCAAACCAAACCCCAGCCATACTCAACAGCCACCCACTCTGCTTCATCCTGTTGTTTCAAATAAATAACCTAATTCACATATTCTGTCTCTGGCCTGCTCTTGGGTTGGATTCTGAAACCTGAGAGTCATCTTGAATGCTTTTTATATTTTTAAGTTTAGCAAATATATGCAAGTCTGGTGAAATGGAGATCCTAAATTGCCTCTAGGTGTGAATGAGAGTGTGAACGTGATTGTGACAGTGTTAGCCTGAGACAGAGCGGTAACATATTGATGTGTTTGCCTGCCTTTTGCTTTGTGCATGCTGGTATAGTCTTTTATACAAAAATCACCACTCTGTGGTTATATGCCTCCACTGAGTTAAGGTTTACTTACATGTCTGTCTAGACTCATAATGTTGTGAATACTTGGAAGAAATTAAATAAAAGGTATGAAGTGTATTTTGGATGAAAGTTATCACTATATTGATGTGTATGATTCCAATGAATATACATTGTTGAACAGATCAATGAAGGATTATCATAGATGTATTGGCTAAACAGGTACACATGTACTTGATTACTATGTAAAGATGGTACACTATATCTACACAAAATGTGGTGCTATATGTTGTTTGCAGTCACCGGATTCTGCCGCTCAAATTCAGAATGAAGCAGGAAGTGAAAGGCAGAATGGACGAGATGGAGGATAGCCCATACTGTGCTGGTTATTGTTTACTCATTACGTCATCCAAGTCAACGTGTGTGAAATCTGGAATCACTCACTTCATTCTTAAATTATAGCTAAAAAACATAGACTGCATAAAACAAGGACCATGACGTGATAGGGTTGGGAGCTGTCTATCAAATTGGCACCCGACGATGTCTACAGTGAAAGATTGAGATGGACGATGACATAAAGCCTACGTTTTTATGAAGCACGTCATCCTGGAGCAGAGGGAAGGCAAATATGGCCACCCAGAGGATGATGCGCAAAGCAGAGCTGGTAGCAGAGATGGTGACAGGGGCAGCAACATGCAAAAGTCAGACAGCTTGCCCAGCACAAGTGAGAGAAGAGGAAGAGGTCTTTCATGATACCTAATCACAAAAAGTCTGGCCAGATTATTAGCCTCAGCTAAGGCTGAATCAAATACAATCAGCAAAAATAAAGGAGCCCTCCACTGATTTAGTGAGGCAGGTGCAATCTGTCCGACCACCAGTGAAATATTGTGACAATCTCCCCTTCCAGAGTTATGGTGTTGAATAATGGCCCAAGAAGTGTATTTCCTGAAAGCGCCAAAGACGTATTGATCAAGGTCATTTTGAGGTCACGGTGACTTTTGAGTCAAAAGTGTCGCTAATTCATTGTCCGACCAACTGTGAAATACGGTCCTTAATTCTTGAGTTATGGCAAAACAAACTTTTGTCAGGTCACAGTAAACTTGACCTTTGAAAACCAACGACCAAATAGTTCATCCTTGAGTGCAAGTGGACATTTGTGCCAACTTTAAAGAAATTTGTCTACAAGTTACATATGTCATATATGCAATAGTACTACACCTGGAATATATGTTTTGGAACTGTCCTGTTCTCTCTCAGTTTTGGAACCATGTCAACCCTGTTTTATCAGATTTACTTGAAATATCTTATGTTCCTTATCCTGGTTTTTGGTTCTTTAATGATAATGTTGATGTTACTTTGACGCAAATTCAGTATAAAATTAAAGACAACTATAATTAAGCACTGGTTCTCCCCCGATATGTGTCTGAAATTGTTGTCGGTCCACAGCCTTATCAACATTGGAACATACTACTGCACGACTCGGTAAGGCTCGACCAGCAACTGTTGAAGCCTGGAAAACTTTTTCATCCAATATTCAGAAAGAGTCAGAACTGAAATAACTTTATTTAATACCTGCCCATTTGTTGCTGCTGTACCTGATGACCTTGGATATGTCTGTATTAAACCTCCACCCTCCACCCCGATTCAAAATCAATAAAAATGTTGATCACAAAAAAAGAAATTTCGAGGCATTCCTGAGATATCTTGTTCATGAGGACGGACAGATGGACGGACTGCACAGAAACATAATATGCAGCAAGTATGAGCATTGAACATTTATTTTGAAAGCTTTTAAAAATGTTCTAGTTGAATACCTTATACCTCCCCATGAACCAAATATATATATGCATACTCAACAATATAGCACGTACCTAGTACTAGGTACGTGCTATATTGTTTAGAAGGTTGAGTTTGGACGACACACCTACCATCTCTACATTTGCACAGCTGTTTATCACAGTGTGTTTTAAAAACAAGACTAATATTGTGACTGTAGCACTCTGTGGCAATCCATTCAAAATGCATTGTTGGCTTCTCATTCTTTGTGTCAGTCTCAGGCTTTCCATTGGAATTAAATAGGAACAAATGAGGTATGGTCCAATGAATTATTTATTATTATTTTATTTATTATTATAAACGGTGTATAGATGTAAAATTAGGCAGAATCAACATTAAATAGAAAAAAATACCAAAAATAAAAAATAAAAAACTATCCAATCATTCTTCAAAAAAAAAAAAAAAAAAAAAAGGGCACTAATAGTTGATGTGTCCCGGGCCACAAAAGCAATCACAGCAATGTACTCTCTAAGAGAAACATATTAAATCTCAGTAAATCCATATGGGTTTTTATTTCTCTGGGGTTTTCTTCTTGGCAAGGGCTGTGTCAAAAACAAGTGGCCCTTATCAGGCACTGAGCAGGGAGAGATACCTGTGACAGGCGACATGTTTGAAGCCCAAGTGCTTAATCTCTAGTCTCTGCTACGGAGCAGTGAGGCGCATCACTAAAGCAAGAGGGAAGTGACTGCACGCATTTCAAATCAGCCGACACGAGAAATGGAACGGAAGAAAACCACGTAGCACGAGTGCGAGAGCACTGTGCTAATCGTATCAAAGACTTCTACAAACAAACATGGGTGAACTGTGATTGATGGGAACGCAGTTAATAGGACTTCCAATCCAACACTGTGTGAGATGGGAGGGTGGCAGGGACCAGAGATCAATAGCAGCTCGGAAGCATGTTAGGGAATCATACTAAATCAGATTGATGACAGCTGGTGGTGATGTATTTGGAAATCTAATTTTAACACAAAGTAACTCAGTGACAGTGCTGCCACAAGCCTGAACTCAATCCTTGTGGGCTAACAGTATCACAGCTGTACAGAGAGAATTGTGTGCTTGCTGCAGGTGTACGTACTGTAAGGGCAGCAGTGCTGCTTTAACTTTGATTTTAAATTCATGCACTATGCCATGAAAGTGAATTAAATTATTCATCCTTACTGGAAAACTCACAAATATTTTAGGCCCAAAAACCTCTTTTAGTGCACCATCAAGCTTTGACTTACACTGGCTCCTCCAAATTGATATTGAAAGAATCAGACTGGTAGACATTCTTAGTGCAGCCCAATAAACCTGCTGCACATTTGATGTAGCCTCTTGCTTTTTGCACACAGGCGTCAAAAGGATGCAAGTTATTTCCCTTTCTATCTCCCATCTAACTGGACTACAGTGAGCTCTGCCAGGGAAGCCTGCCACAGCATAGACAGGGCAGAGACACTCGCATCATCTGTGTATGTGTGCATGAATTTTCTGTGTGTTTACGTTTGGGTGCATTTTCTACAGTATATCTGCCGTTTGTCAGAAAGTCTGCCTTTGGCAAGTTTGGTAACCAAGAAACCTGTAATGCTGTGCGCCTTAGGTAAATCCTGTACACAACACACTGCTTTGCATCTTTACTCAAGATCATTCCACTCTGTGTTTTCATCTTCTGCTTAATGGCTGAAATATAGTGCAGCTCTTTAAAGGCAATGGCTTGAGAGAATGACTGAAAAAAATCAGGCAAAATAGAAAAATCCAGTTCTGTGGTTAGCTGTAAATATTTTATGTAAACCCATAAAAGAAAATTATGGATTATTTCAGAAGTGTACATTAAATTGAAACAACTCAATGGCTCAATATTTCTTAATTTCTCAGTGTGCCAATTTCAGGACACAGCACAGCATCACCAACTGGCCTTAGGTTTGTCTGGTGAATGAAGCTTGTGGGGTGGATGGATGAATCCCTCCCCTGTTCTGGTTTTCTGGGCCAAGTCTGCATGATGGGGCCATGAGCCCTCGGTCTGTGCCAGGTGGCAGCTGGGAGAGAGAGTCCCCAGCCAGGCTTCAGCAGCCCTCACTCTGGTACTCTGGCCACCACCGTTGCCACTCGGGGCTCGACACCAGCTCTTCTGACCTGCAGATTGGTCATGGTCCGCCTCCAATAGGTGTGTCCCACCATTCAGCAAATCACCATTTTGTCTATGCTAGACAAGAATATTTTTTCCAGCAAAATCTGAGCTGATCACTTTAAATCACATAGTGATGTAACACAGCAGAGCATCAATCTTCAGTCTATTCAAGAAAATTCAATTCTGCTGTGTCTGGTAGGGACACTAGCAGGAAATGTTCTCTGTCTACACAAAGTGATGAAATCTTAAAGTATTAATCAGCGAGATGCTTGTTGCTGGGGCTCGCACACAGGCTCAGCGCATACAAGCTCATACATTAACCAAGGGATCTCCATATTGCCAGTTTAATATTTGGATGCAAGTGTGTGCCAAAAACTACAAGAGCTTCTTCAAACAACAATGAACAAACTCTCTGTGCATGGTGGATTGCTCCCACCAAAGACGCCTCTTTGTCGACCCTTAACTCATTTTAAATTAACGGTATGCTTCATCGTGTTAACGTGGACAGCTCATTTCACTAATAAAACGTTTTCTCTGTGATTTTGTCAGTCTGGAGATAAAGGTACAGAAGAATAGCAAAACACCTCCAGCAAAATGATTTAGGTCAGCCAACAGCATGCCAATCAGTCAGCTAATCAATCAAAAGAGCTCTGTCCTTTTTGCAAGGATAGACAACAGCCATCAGTGATAAAAAAAAGACAAGCCAGTCAAGTGTAAGGTTAAACTATAAAATAGTGAAGTTAATGTCCCGGCTCCCTCTCTATATATATTTGAACAAGGCTCTATATCACCTATTCCCATGGCAACACAACCTCTGCAGGAAAGGTCCCTGATACCTTATTTATGCTAGCCAACTGGTCAAAAGCTGATTAAGTGAAGGCGACCGTTGCAGTTCCTCTAGGCCAGTCTAGACAGAATGGACCTAGGTGAGAGCAACAGTACCATCTACAAGGATCCACTGCTGCTGCATTGAACACCAGTTCATGCCGAGCAGAGTAATGCAGGGGGGGGTGGGCATCTCCTGAGGGTGCTGCCTCCATTCAGCTAGCAGTTCACCCTTTCAGACTGACTGAAGGACTTTTTGCCTGAGACAGAGACACTTTCCCCCTTGGAGACATCTCCAGAAAGATGTTTTCACTCAACTCAGGCCTCACTCTCCACACCCAGCTGCATACTAACTTTAACCTTTACGATCCAGAAAGTCCATGGCAATGCACACTACACCGCTGTGCCATAAAATATATATAGTACAAGACTGTTTCATAGTTTGTTAATTTGTGTTTCAGCAGATGGTCTCGTTTGTGCATGTGCATAGGTTTTTCCCTTTAACAAAGGGCATTACATCACCCTTACATTTCATTTTATGATGCATTCTATCTTATCCATCACCCCTAATGACCTCATACTCAACTCAACTTGTGAAAGGAGCGGTTTATCCTCCACCGCCCTTATGAGTCCCATTTTCATTAGCATATTTGGCAATAAAACAGTTATGCTTTCTTCCATTAATAATTTATATACACTTTTTTATAATCAAGCCATTTCAGCATACGGCTAGGCCCAGCTCTTGGATTCAACTCCAGGCAAGATGAGGCTTCTCTGAAGAAAGACTTATTGATTCATAATTCACATTTTGAATTATCTAACATTTCAGAAACCCCATGCCACCCACATAATGGAGTCTGCCCACAACATCATCCCAAATAGATCATGTGGGTCAAAAATGTAGCTCCTCCTTCCATTGGTAATCAATGCCACAAGTCAATTTACAGCCAATGGCTTTCAAAACCTCAGCCAATCCATTACTGATTCAATTGTAACCCATTAAGACTGTGTGAGGTGATATTAAAGGTGACACTATCAAAAGCCAATATCTTCATTCAATTTGTTTGTTCTGCAGGAGTCAGCCCAGCCCCACTGTTACTCTGTCCCCCATGATGAGACGCGTCGGGGCTGGTTCACTGCTGCCTCCGGTAGCTTGAGGCCACACTTCACCTCTGCCCTGAGATAGATGTAGGAGCTCAGTGACAGCAACACTTAGCTGACATCACCAGATAGATGTGTCAGCTGTTTTAATGTCTTTTCATAGCTTGTAAAAGACAGAATGCAATCCTGCAAAAATGCTGTCTAAGCACTTTGCTCAGACAAACCTCAGAAAAATAGTAGACTACTATTATGTTGTTTGTTTTACTTTTACGGGGAAAAACTTAATATTGAGGTTTGACAGAAGTGCTTAATCTGCACATGTACAAACTGCTGGCCTTCTCAACACGTTACCAGCTGACAGGCTTTTGTGACGACTTGTCTGGTTTTCCAGCCAAGACAATCTTGTGAAGCAATAGTCAATAAAAAGCATCTGAAGTACAGAACACAGAACACGAATGCCAATAATAACACCAGCCAGTGCTGACTTCTACTTGCACAAGAAACATAGTGCTGACTAGTGCATCCCCTCCCCTTCACCCCGACCTCTGCCTTCACTTTATTTACTCTTTCCAAACCAGGTTTAACTGGAATCTACATGTGGTTTCTCCAATCACTAGGTGAAGACAGAGCAGACGGGTGAGTGCAGGCCAACTTCCATCCTGAGGATCGCCTATTGCTGAGGTGGACACTTTTGCTGCCGTGTCAGAACAGGATGCGGACTGAAAATTGAGCTACAAAGGAGGCCTCGCAGCTGTCGGCCTCATTTTCTGTGAATGCTTCCCAGAAAAAGACGTAAAACAGCTATGAAAACAGAATTCAGTACAACTTTTGAAGGTCAACCGTTAGTCACTACCCAGCAGTCCTCCTGTAAAAACGACATCCTGATCTTCATATAACACCAACTCAGTGCCGGGTGAACATCTTAGAAAGGTCTCAGGACCATCAAAAACAAAACGATTTTTTTGGTTTAGTGTTGCTAAAGGCAAGTGATTTACATAATCTCCATTTGGTTGCAATTTATCATGTCCGACTGCAATTTAGGGACCAATTTCCTGCTTCCAAGCTATCTCTTAAATGAGTAAGGATACAATGGTGACATTAAATAGAGTGAACATTTATTTAACTCAGCAGCACTAAGGAAGCAGAGTTATAGATAGTCTCTGTGCAGACGACAGATATTATTAATGCCCAAATCCCTGATTTGTAACATCGTGTCCTTTGCTGTAACACGAGCAGTCTGGCTTTGATGACATAGTGATGCAATAAAATCTGGACAATTTCAAACTCTAGAAGTTAAGGGCTAAACATCTGACACAATCATGAACCATGAAAACAGAGCATATGTAAAAGGCCTTTTGTGCCTAAGAAATTTTTATCAATAGTGTTATATGACTTACTATTAGGTAATCAAATCTGGCAAATGTTGTATTTTCTAACCTTATATTTATTGGTAATAATACATAATGCACTTATAATCTATTTTTCTCCCTTTTTTATTTTTAACTAAACAAAGTTTTATGAACTGTCTTAACCCCATGACCACCCAATTTTAACTGGGGGACACTGAACAATCAGAAACTGAAAAAATGCCTTATAAATCTTAAATAGATTCTATTTAATAAATAATTATAATACATACATTTATTGGTATGGTGCTTTAAAGGTACTCAGAGGCATTGGAAATAGAAACTACTTACAGAAAAGAAATATAGTTCCTCAGCAATGTAACAAATGTAGAAATTACCCCTGGATGATCCACCGTGAGCATTTAGCATTTACCTAAACCCAGCATGCACTTATTGGTCACGAAAAACTTGGGTGCATTTGATTTATGTCACTTTGTGTGCTCTGCAGTTGGTGTGTTAAATCAGTGATTACTTAAGGTAGATGCAACGTTGTTTTTAAACTATGCCTAGGTACAATAATGCTATAAAAATACCCACAATCATGTCAGCCTTATTTTAGTGCATTATTGTGCATTGTTGTAGCTACTGTTTACAAACCGCTATGCCCGGCCCGGGTGAGACTGCACATATCCTTGGGACACTTAGCCAGTAAAGCTCTGTGGAGCTCTGCAGCCGCAAACACACTAGCAGCTTTAGACAGGTTTACAGACAGACGGACAAACAGACCAGCATCTTCTTTGCTGCAGCTGATGATTTAACACCTTTCTTTAGTTCCATTCTCACACTGTTTATCACATTCCTCTGCTGACTTTCTCCCCCAAATAATCACGAGCAACTGCAAGTAGAAGAAATTTCAGTTTTTTTCTGATTTGTGTACATTTCTAGTAGTAGTTAGTTAGCTACAAGACACCCCTGCATTTAAAAAATGAAAACATAAGGAAACAGATCTTAAAAAAAAAAAGAGCAAAGAAAAACATCACTAATAATGTTATCAGTCCTTCTTTATTTAGTACTTCTAAATAGCATGTATTTACTGTATCTATGAAATGTATAAAAAGAACAAAGAAAATAAATACTACAGCCTAAAGTTTATCCTGAGGCTTTTTCCCTCCTCTCCCATGCTTTTATCCAACTAACTGACGTTAAGTGGTACTCCTGTGATGTAGTGGTGCTCTTCCATGAAGTTAGCGGACTCACAGGAGACAGATCCAAAAAGAATGGCTAAGATCGAAGCAGCACAGACTGAAACATCCTGACTTATAGCCCCAAGTATTGGTCTAAAAACACTGGATCCTAAATTTGCCGAAAATGCAGTAACATCATCAGGGTCATTTTTTGCAGACAGGCCCTTGACTGTTCACTGCTTTTACAGGCTGAATTGTACTTGTGACAAGTCAACTGTGTAAAATCAGTGGAGTGCCGCTTTGCTTTGTATGTGAAAAGCCATCTCAGTCAATTTGCATCATACATGTTAAAAAACAACAATTCATGTTTTTTTTAATTAACAAATTAAGTATTGTGTGGTTCCCAGTCAAAAAGAATAATAATAGAACAACAGAAAAGACAATTAACTCATCGTTAAGGTCGTACAAGGAACAAATCAGTGTTTCTTCTTCCATTCCACTAAGTGGTAAATGATCAGTTTCCAACAGGGCACATTAATATCTGTCGTTCTTGGTTGAACAATAATATACAACATAATTCTCTGCGCTATATTCATATTGTATGATACCTAAATGTTTTGGTTTAGTCCATATGTCTTAGTGGTATTGTCAGTTGATACCAATATGGAATTGTTTGATGTGAAGAGATGAATTAGGAAAGAGGTGGTCACTATTTGTAAATGTGAAGGAAAGCCAAACTTAGAAAGAAAATCTATAGACTAATTTTACACAATAACTCTACTGGTCAACACACTGCACATACACACCGAACAGCTTCATCTAGATTTTGTGCTGGCCTTTGAGCACGTACACCCACTGACACACCTGCACTACACTTGCGATACTATCACACTTAATTAGCTCCTAAAGGCAGACTTCCCTGCATAAGTGCATGGACCTATCTGTGTCTTCCACTATACTATCATCTTTTAAATGGGGTATACATTTCAAACAACCTTGAGCTGTTTGTACTAGATGATGTTTATCTGGTGGTGAGGTCACTGACTGAGACCAAGGGTATTTTGGATTTAAAATAAATTATAATAAACAGGCAACACTCTGATGTGTCCAAACTTCTGGAGTCTGTCGTTTTGTCAGATCAGCAGTGCCATGCCGACCCGGCCAGGTCGGCCTGCTCAATGTTAGATGAACGCAAGTGATAGGGGCTGGAACACGGTGGGGGCATTTCAAAGAGGCAATACCACTGTATGAATGAGCCTCTGGAAATGCTTCGAATTCAAGCAGAGAAAGTCACAGGCTCACTTCTTGGCATTCAACGTAACAACGCTGCCACCACAAAGCAAATTAATTTCTGACTAATTAGGCTAACAACCAGCTTTGGTGTTGGAAGTAATAAGAAATGCTATTATCATTACCGTCCATTTAGACACAGCTACGAGAGCTTTCATTTACTCTCACTCCAAACGCAGAGGAGGAGCAGGACGGCATCGGTTTACAGACAAAGATGCAGGTCCCATCTATACTTTAAGATCTGTGTGTGTGTGTGTGTGTGTGTGTGTGTGTGTGTGTGTGTGTGTGTGTGTGTGTGTGTGGATAGATCTCAGCTTAACTGTTCTCAGTTGAAATATTGCTGTACTAGCCCAAATGAGAAAATCCAATGCCACGTACTTCTTCACTTTGATTCAAGCTACACTAATAAAGCTCAGTGCTGCAATGCTGACAACCACAAACTCCCACAGTCTTTTCAAAATTTCAGGTGTGTGTAGGGGCATCCTCGGGGAGCTCAAGATACAAATTCATCTCTTCATTGCATGCGCAGAGAGAGGTAACAGCTCTTTTCTTGCCTACTGTGATTGGCAGGCAAACTCTAAGTCCCTGTTTTCCACGCTGGGGACGGTCTCAAAACAAGCCAAACAGTCTTGACTCTCATTGCTATGTTAGAGAATGAAGATGTAAGGGAACTGTGACCTGGGGGTCGACAATCAATGCATATACTGTACTACATTTTACATTAGTATTCATTTATGCTTTTTTGTTGTTTTTAAAAATTGCCAAATGTTACTACAATGAATGTCCAGTGCCCATAATTCACCATATCTCTACTTAAATGAGAACTCTGGAGGGAAAAAAGTGTAAGCATAAAAATAACTGTACAAAAGAAACATTTCCATTGTAGCCTACTGACTGTTTCACCTTTGAAGATCCATATGGTTATAAAACTTGCAATCGTGATACTTTCAATAAGTAGTTAATGAATCTATCTGAGACATGCCTGAGGCAACACAAACCGAAAATGTGCTTGAACTCTATTCTGCAAATAAAACAGCCTAATAGAACTTAGTTTGGGTTGGCCTCAATGATCTCTACATCCCATATAACATTAAAGGGAAAACAGCACTCAGCATGGATACAGCTGTCATGTTTTGACAGAATTCTAAATCAGACATTCAACAGTCAGTGTGCTGCTCAGAAATTAGTTCCCCAACATCCCCATTCAGGTTGCACACCCCACTGTAGGTCCAGAGTTGACCGTGCAGAACAAGTCCGATCAATTGCGTCTCCATCAGATGCTGAGGTGAGCCCACGGCAGAACTACAGGCTACAGCTCGGGGGGAGACAAAATACACTTCGGCACAGCGATATTTTCACCTGCTGCACTGTAGGTTAGTGCTGCTAAGCGCCTGCAGTCAGACCCACTGAATCTATTCCGATACAGCCTCAAGAATGTTCCTGAAAATGCAACAATGCAAGATCTCTGCTAAATGCGCATCGCCAAGTTCAATGTGTTGGAAAGGCGTTATCGTTGTGGTTTATCAGCTGGGACGCATCATAAGCTAATGCAACATTTTAACACGCTGAATGGTTACACAGAAAATATGCAGACTTCCAGTGTGGTATCCTACTCATTTTCAACTCTTTATCGTTTATGAATTGTGATTTAGAAGGAAAACAGAGGTTTAAATCTTGCAACTGCACAACATTTGGCGCCCGTAACGACACCAGACTGCACTAAGACGGCCCGCTGTGCCAAGTTTCACCGGACTGCGCATCCCCGACGGCCCGGTTCTTCCTTACCTTTCTCCTCGTCCGGCACTGTCGAGGGCTCGGCGCACGGAAATAATCCCGAAAATAGGGCTAGAAAGGCGAGGAGAAAAAACTCGGACATGTTTTCGGAGAGCGGGCTATAAAGAGCCACGGTGCTTCTCCTGGTCCTGCTCCTGCTCCGGGTCCAGTCTCCCCCTCCACCACCACCCGGTTGTCGAGCGCCGTTATTCGGTGATGTCCAGCGGAACCGGTGCGCAGAACAGTGCAGCGCTCCCGCCCGCTCTGCGACACGTGCACACCGCCGCTCTACACACAGCGAACAGACGCACCGGAGACGGCAGGAGAGATGAGAGGCAGAGGGACAGGGGGAAGGCGGGGTGGGAGTGTAGGAGGATAAAGAATGAGTACGTTTCCTGCCTTTTCTCAATGATTAAACGCCGTCAAGGTGGCGCAGCTAGCCCGAAATCTATCATTATTGGTTGGCTGTTCAGTCAGTGGAGTGCGGCCCATGGGTGTTCAGAGGAGGGTCTTCACAAGAGAAGAAAAAGTCAGAGAAGGTAGGATGAGGCATGAGTAATCTCAGCACTCACCACTGTCTCCAGTCAAGCTCAAAGGCTGTATACTCCCACAAAACTCCACATACAGAATTAGCTTGTAGCCTATGAATCTTATAAAATAGCAATGTGTGCAATCGTGCGTGACATTAGACACTGCTGAGCTGTACAGGACTTGTTTACAATCGGGCCAAGGGCACGTAAAGCTAACACTGAAGAATAATTGGTAGAATACTTAGCTTTTAAAATCATTCACCTACATTGCTGCCTTTGTACTGTGATTTTTGCAAGAGAGTTTGACAAACCACATTACAGAAGCACAGCAAAATAAAAAATTTACTTTTAAGCCCTCCGACTCAATGGATGTGTACTGCTGAGATAAACCTCCTTTTGGTAAACCACTGCAGGCTGCTTCTGCTCTCTTTTGGCCTCTTGCTGCTCTGTATGCTACTTGTGGAAACAGTGAAGAGTTAAACCTTAAGTATAAAACAGTACATTCTATCACTCTATATTCTGGTTCTGTAAAATTAAAGTTCTGATCTTGCAGACTACAAGCGTTAGTAACAAATTTATGCTAGAATTAGCTATCATGGCAATATAATTGTCATGGTAGCAACAGAGATAGTAATTGCAAATTAGTTATTGCAAGAAAACAAATTTCTATTTAATAAAATGTCTACCTATGGCTATGTGGTTTTCTTGCAATACCTCATTTCATAAAGATCACTGCAAAGTGTTCAACCATTAGTGGTGTGGGGTGAGATAGTTCTTTTAAATTGCTGCCTCTAAGGTCAACAGTGAGCTTGAAAGGTAACGTGTCGTGAAAGTGTTGAATTCATTTTGAAGATCTGCAATTCCCTGAAAACTAAACAAACCTGATCTGCTCATGAAGATCATGTGATATAACAGAAAGCTCCAAATGGACCTTGAAGTGAGGGTGTTTTGTTGCCTGCTTTTCAAACGTTTCAGCCATTTAACATGTCTGTAAGAGGTTAGGAACACATACAGTGTGTTCTGCTGAGAGACATTGTTCATTTACCTTCTAGAGACTTTTTTCTCAGAAATCAGGTCGTTTTCATCAAAAATAAGACCTGAATGGTCCATCAGTTAGTGGTGTTCACTCTTTGCAACAGAGATCAATTGTAGCAAAGAAAACAAAATAAATGTTTTTTCCTCTCTCCTGGACCGAAGTAAAAAGTAAATGGCCATGTGCACAATAGTGAACACTGCCCACACAACAGACTGCCCACAACTGGGCCACAGGATACTACAATCTAGCTAAAATCTCTCTACTACTCTGATCCTTAAGAATGCTGTTGAATCTAAATTAATTTACTAAATGTTGTTTAGTGCTTTTAGCAGTGAGAATAGCATGCTTAAAAATGGTAGATCTCATACTAATAAGTGAAGATTAGTACTAATAAAGTCACTAAGCGTAGTCTCTGTTAATAACAATCTGTTGCCCGAATGGCAGACAGAAACTGAGAGCTAAATCACTGTAAATGTGGTTCTATTCATATATCCTCTTTAAAAGTGTCTACTAAGTGCATATGATACTGCTACGTGTATTCATTATGCTCCGATGAACCACGCTGTTAGTGCTACTCAAATATAAGCAGCCACGTGCTGTCATGCCATTATAAATTCATTAAGCGAAACATTGTTTACGGTGACAAAGAAATGTATCTTAAATGAGATGGCAACACGCCTAACTTTCATGCGGAACCATCTGTCGTGTTTTATTATTGAGTAGTCAAAAAGAATGAGGAAGTCCACATCTTCAAGGACATTTCACATCGAGCCTCTGCTTGTGCGCGCTGCTGGGATTGCACTGTTTTCTGCTTCTGAAAAAAAAAACCCAAATGAATAATTTCATGAGTCTTTTTTTATGTTTTTTTCCCCTTGAATGCTGAGAGCAGACTGCATTTTTCCATTGCAATCATAGTGCCTACCATTTGATTGAACCGCTTCAACTTTTTCTGACCGTTATAAAATGCTGTCCTGGTTCTGAATGATTCATGCGGGCTGTGAATATGGTTTACTTATCTGTCCCTTCTCTTCCACATTACTCTTAATTATCAAGTCTTCCACCCATACACAATCACATCAGCTTAAATGTAACACCCTTTTGTTAATTTGAGTGTTTCCATGCACAAAGAAGGCATACACCTGTCAATAGGAGTAATATTCAGCGTGGTCCAGCAGACTTGGCTTTAGTGCAGATGTGTCAGAGGGAATGAAGAGCTAATGGCAGTCATACTGCTGAATGGCATAGGCTGAAGCAGCCTAATAGCCACTTATGCATTGTGTGTCACTCACTTGCGGTACAGGTCCTGACTTACAGGACTGGATCGGGCCTGCCTGCCTGTCATGAGTACACACTGACGTGCTGTTACACAGTCACACAGTGCACACCCCACGTAACCTCAGGGTCGTACATCTGTTTGAGGTGATGCTTTGTGGGTTGTTTTCTAGCACTGTGCCCTTGGAGCTCCTGTCACGGACTGACATAAGTGATGGTACTGCCACTCACCATGCCAGATCTCGCACTGCATTCGGCTGCACTTAGCTACTCTTGCTTCAGACAGTGATGCCACTCTCCCAAATTAGCATCAGCTATTGACCCCGCTTGACCCTGTCATAGTTGGAGGCTCATTATCAGGCTAATAACTCCGCCGCTGTGGCTTTTGCCTCAGCTTATAGCCTCAGCATTCTTCCCAGCGGGATTACTACAAGATTCCCCTCAGAAGTCGAAAGCAATTTTATAAAATGAGGAATGAGCAAAGATCGGCCGGCAAATCTGGTCTGACGCGCACTTTGTTTCCTTTGACAGTTATTAGTCAGAAAAGCAGGGAATGCATTGAATGGAGGTTGGTTCCGTCTTGTTGCGGAGAGTGAGTGCAGTCCTCTGCCTCGGCCATAAAGTGATGAGGATCCACGGGTGTCCCCCAGGATCTCAGTGCTTGTTAATCAAGCAGTGGGATGACAGGCCATTTGCAGCATGAATCACTGCACTCTCATCATGATGAAAATGACTTGCATTTTATTTGTTTTTTTGAAAAGGCGCATGTAAACTGCACCTTTGTTACACTCTTTCAGGGTAATGTATTGGCAGAGTTGTTTCGTGTGTGTGTATTTCAGCGGGATATACCATCATCAAATTGATTTAAGAGTCTTTACCCACATCAGTTGGCCATAACTTATGGCCAATGCTATGTTTCCTGTACCAAATTATGGATGTTTTTTGGTTAGATACTACATGTTTGCCTTAACGCAGAAGTTATCAACAGTCCGTGTCAATGTAAACAAGCATATGTTATTGTATAAGTGTTGATTGTTCCTCAACGCAATTTCATGCACATCTCAGAGGAGATGAACATCATACATTTAATTCTCACAAATACAGAGTCGCTGTGATGCCATTTCCTGTGCATGTACTAAGCTGTTTGAGGAGCAATTTCAACAAAGCAATTTCAATTTAATTGCTTTGTGTGGGGAAAAAAACAAAAAGCTTCCGCTGTCTGTATTTATTCATGAGTGAAGGAGAAACCCTGGTCCTGTAAGTGAGGAACAGCATGGCACCAAGAAAATACTGTATCTTTTTTTCTTCTATTATTACTTGTTGTTTAGATTTATTTTTGAAAATTATACCAACACACTTTATCAACCTCAAGGGAAAACAAACAGGCAGACACATGCTCACGCACATTAAAAGACACACTCGTCTGTGTCTGGCAATGCACTGACTTACTACTGCCATCTAGGGATACATAAGAATTCTGGTTAAGTGCTGCACCATGTGTACATCATAGTCACATCAGGGGTACTATATACTAGGCAATATATACTATATATACTATATACTGAATGAATATATACAGTGAAAGATTACATCCTAAAAGAACAAATAAAAAGTACACTCAGTGTGATCTTGTGTTCAAATGTAAAACCTTACTCTTGTAAACACAGAGCCAGCCTTCACTAATAGGCAAAGCCAAATGCTGTCTGTCCATATGTGTGTGACAGTTAGAGTCTTTGTCCTTCGCAATATTTTGTGCTGGTTCCCAGTAGACAGTATGGTTGGAGGAGCCACAACACAGACAGGGCATCTCGCCGTCTCTCTCCTCACACAGCTGGAACCCACTCCTACTGAATAATGAACTCAATCTCAGCTCTGCCTCAGGGGGGGACCTTTGAGCCGCCCTCAGCTTAGTGCAAGGCTTTGTTGCCCAAATGCGCATGCTCGCACACACAAGCGCGCGCTCACACAATCCCGCTGGCTGCCATTCTCTCCTGCCACAAGTAGTTCTGTGAGAAATGCTCCACTGATTGGCAGAAGACGAGGAAAAAACAGAGAGTGGAGGGAAGCCGGGAGACATCCAAGGATCGTGATGGCTTCAACGTGGAGGAGGGAGATATGGAGGCAGCAGGGGAGAGGCAGGGAGTGTGTGTGCGTGTGTGTGTGTGTGTGAGCTGGAGGGGTTCAGTAGCAGTTACCCGGCAGTTCGACCCCCCTGTACCTTTGGGGATCCAAGGAAAAGTGTTTCTACTGAGGAAGGGGAAGAAGGATCGGAAAAGAAGCGGCAGCAGTTGCTTGGCGGTGGGCACGTGAGGGGTGAGATGAAAGACCCAGCCGCTGGATACCAAGCTAATGAATGGCCACGGGTCCTATCACTGATTGAGATTTAAGAGGTGTGGGCAGGTAGAGCTGAAGGGGGTAAGCAGTAGCGGTGAGTCAGCTGACCTTTCAGAAAGCCCTTCACCTCAGCAGCCTCCATGCGGAGCCCATTAACTGCAGAAATATGATAGCTTTTGATTAGATCCACTGTAATTACCTAAGACACTAATGAAATTTGTGGGCTGCTGTCAGTAGAATCTCAAAAACAGCAACCACAACATAAAAAACAGTCAGAGTGTGACTCTGCTTGCAGAGCATGAATATCCGCAGTCTGGTTCTGTGGCTTTGATAGTTCAGTTTAGTGTCCTGTGCTTTTTTCTTTTACTTTTTTTCTATTTCCTTACTGGGCAGCCATCCTGTGTCTCTAACTTATAGTGACAGATCCACTACATGATGCTTCTTTTCACAAGCCGTGGCAGCAGGCCAACACACGCGCAGGAACACACACACACACACACACACACACACATCTCCTCAGCAACATCTAAATAGGTAATTATCTGACTTGTAAGAGTGGGGAGGTAGCAGCCAGTGTGCTCCACGTGATCAGCCTAAAACTAAAGCCTCTACTCAGTAAAGGAATATTAATGGCCTTTTCCAAGTCGACAGGCGGTAATAGAACGAGAGAGAGAGTTGCCTATCAACAAGCAGTGGCAACCAACTTCCCAGCAAGGTTACTGAATAGCGTCATTGTTGTCGTCTCCTTGTTGGAGGGAACAGCGCGCCAATAATGTCGACGGTAATGTCTGCTTCAGCATTGGGTTTTGTGTCGGTCGTACCTGTAAAGACCTGGCATATTTGTTCAGCTCTGAGCCAGAATGAGTGTCAAGGAAATAGAGAGAACAGCAGGGGGGAGAGAGAGAGAGAGGTAATAACCCATTATACAGCGGTTTTTTATCATGCCTATGTGAAGGGTCAGAAATCGGTTTCCTCTGATCAGTGGAGAAAATCAAATACATTAGTGATTTGGGAATTTCCTCCCGCAGAGCTCAGAGGTACTGACAACAAAACAGCCCTGCAACGTAGAATATTAGAAATGTGCTGCAGGAACAGATTTTTTTTCCTCCTTTGCTTGGGCTCATTTATATGCACCGTGGTTCTACACTGATAATTGCCTGCTGAGCTCCAGATCAATTCTGTAATTTGCTATCAAAACTCGATGATGTCGTGTGTGCAGTCTTATCAGACTTCCTAACAAAATAAAAAATAGAAACGCTACAATAGACAGGGACAAGGGAGAAGGTGAACAGCAAAGAGCAAAAAGGCAATCATTTTAGAGTAACTGGCAAAGAAAAGCTTGTTTTTTTTTACCTTAAAATCTTTGCAGTTTGGAGCTTTCATTGTTATATAAACATGAGTGTCACAATGGCTCTAGAGACAGGAATAATGCATGGACACAGAGTTTTAACTCACAAAGCACAGCTGAAGCATGACGGGTCCCAGCATAATATTAGGTAGCAGGGTGCTTTAGGTCATCTATAGCTTCATGGCTTGGTTAGGGTTTAGTTATTTGTGAAGATCACTTTTACTCTGTTTCTCTGCATCCATATGTCATGTTTTGCAAGTAGGAGGCAAAATGCCCAGCAGGACATAACAAAGACAGAAATATAGCTTTACATTATTCTGACAAGCCAACAGGCAGTAAGCAAGGACTTGCCAAAGGGGGACTTCATAGAATCTCTGGTGATTAGGGGAAAGCGTTTTGAGAACATTATGGCTTTGTGTGACTCATGGACATGAACAGCTATTCTGGATTATGACTGTTGGAAAATTTTAATGGCTTGGTAGCAGTCCAACCATAACAAGACAGCTGCTTAATTCATGATGGTAAATTACATATAGTGACTTTCAAGTCTTAGAGTATTTATCTAGACATTTTAAACGTGACTGGAGTTATTATGGTGGACTGAGATTTTAAAATTGCACTCTTTACAAATAATGCACACAAAGTGTTGATTATCCCTAGCACTGTACTGGTGAGAGGGCAAAACGACATTGGTATGATTTTGTACCACTGTAACTTCAGGCCCATTAACTTTAAAGAACAAGAGGGTTTGTTTTTGTTTTTTTTAAGTGCAGCGACTCTTTTGTACTCATTCAATCACAAGTTTAATGCATCACCACCCACTGTAGCATTGTCTATCCAGAACATCAGTAGGATTTGAATGCCTGAATGCCAAAATTACTTTGCTCTATACGCAGTCAAAGTTCCTCCACATTTTAAATCTTCTCTGTCAGCCAATGAATTGTGATTTAAAAATGAACATGGGTCTTTTTCACATCATACATTTTGACTGCTCATAGTAGGTAAAGCACAGGTGTTACTAATAACATCAACAATGTCTCTGTTCTGTTCAGTTGTCCCAGTAAGTCATGTCAGTCTGACAGTGACCCAGCATGCACAATAGCAGGACCCTGAAACTGAAGCAGCTAAATGTCAAAATGTCTTCTGTGAAAAAGACCCTGTATACCCACACGTTTCATCGTTATCGTTTTCTCTGGCTAATTAGAGCGCTGCTCAAGTTGAAGCTGGGCGGTGCTATTCTGGGGGTTTACTAAGGTTACCAAACTCCGTGAACCGAAAAGAATGATAAAGGTTTAAGTAAGCCCACAACAACAGCTGCAAAAGAACTAACAGGTGGGTGAGAGACATGTCAGTCAAGCATAGTCTGTACACACCCACACAGTTTGGTCTAATCAAGCTAAATAAGAGAAAACACCTGTGAGTGAGTGAGTTGCCATGGCTGTGCAGGTCCTTCTACTGCCATGGGCAGATTTAATGTTGAAGTAGTTAGCTGATGTTGCCCAATAAACATTCATACTTAGTTGAGTTTATGTGGTTATTGACAAAAAACAAGACTTATATTCAAGAAATATTTTTTTAATGTTGATAAATTGCATCAGTAAAATGGAAATTTGACAAAAACTCATTTGGACTTTCCCCCTCAGCATACTAAGACTAAACTAACACTTCAGGTAATATAGTAGGAAGCTAATATTATGACTTTATCTTTCTACTAACCATAGGCTGGGAAAATATTCAGGTTAGCTACATCTTTGGCTCAGGCAGGTTAACTCAAACAAAAAGATTGAAGTTCTGCCTCCTGGAAATGTTTGTATAACTAAAACTACAATCTCCAGTTGGATTGCATGGTTGCTATCAGCCAGGATGCATCTACATACAGGTGCCATCTGTTTCTTGAAATTCATGCCAAGCTTGAAAGTCAGTGAAAAAAAAGAGCCCTTGAGATAAGGAAAATTATCTCCATGTTCCATCAGTAGTGGCAAAAACAACTAATCATTCATAGAGACTTCGTCTAGATGACCACTTGCACTGTGACAACCAGCTTCGCCATCAAGAACCTCCCGAGCTGTGTTCACTTTCTCTTCTCCCTCTCTGCTCTTTCTATGTTTATCTTGCATGAGTTGTGTTGATAGCATTTATGGAGGCTGACAGTTTGTGGCTGTGGCTTGACGCCTCGCCTAATGGCCTACTACTGTATGATTGATGGATAGCTGGAGAAAAGGGCTAGAATTTCCTCCCCCAAACCTACCTCTCTCTTCATGTTCAGCGTTTATGCAGCATTAACGTGACTCTGAACAAGGTTGATGGATCAAAAACGGTATTTGATGAATAATTTATTCTCTTGTACAAACTGTACATTTGGAATTTTGCAGCCACAAGTGCACACATCAATGTTTCAGGAAGTGTTTTCACAGCACAGTGCTTTATTATTATGCGCAGATGAGATGAGCCCTCATTGTGCAGACTTGCTGCAGGTTCTTATGACCTGAGGAAGATAATAGCTGACTTGTCCAAAGCAAGCACCCTTCACATGTGTCTTTTCCTCTTTATAGTTCCCTTTTTACAGACTGAGGTCAGACAAATCAGTCTCGACAAGTGCAGTTGTTCAGTCTCAACTGCTCTTGAGAAAATGCTTGTCATGCTGTGGTGAAGCTGCGCACACAAGACAACAAGGGGAAGGCAAAGAGGAAAATGCAAAATCACAAAGTACCGTTTGTCAACCTGCACCCATCTCTACAGAGCAGTTCAATGCTGTTATAACACATGGTACAATTGTTTCTGTGCAGAAACGAATGCGTACACAGTGCATTGCTATTATAACAATAATGAGGAAAACATTTTGCAAGATACTTCTTTCCTTGTGATAATACATACATGCAGAATGATCAAGATACATTTCATACCAATTTATTTGAGTTCACTCCCAAACACTCTGGGGACTTGGTCTGTCTTAAAAATTCTGCTCACTAAAACCCTCCCCCAAACTGTAATCTCGATTTAATATTAAATCTCACAAGGCCTCAACAAGGCTCCCTCTGCACAAAGGACAGCGTCTGAACGTCAGGCTTTTAATTCCACATTCCAGCTCCCAGATTGGTGCATTAACATTACAGAGAGCATTAAAGCCACAATTTACATAGCTGTAGTATGCGTAGGAACAGACACATACACACGCCTCTCTAAAATCACAGAACACCTTTTTATGTACTGTATGTTGAGTTTAGCCTCTTTCACTCTTACAATTTTGCATGCCATGTAATGCGTTATGTTCACAAGTTGCCTATCAACAATCAGTGCTGATGTTCTGTTTGTTGCGCACAACTGTTTTGTAAGATTATAACCTATGAGTTTAACAAAAACAGAAAACAGAAACAGCTGTAGCCATACTCACTTGGTCTGCTTACCAAAAAAGTCAACAATGGCTATGACGTAGAGCTCATTCAATGTTACTTAAAATGTTTGAGGACATCACTATCTCACGATGACAATCGCATATAAATCAATAAATCCACTCAGAAATCATAGAATAAAAAGACAGTAGCTAATTTAGCATACTTTTTAATTTAGAGATAGATTTATTTTACAGAAAGACATTGGCTGTTGACAATTGATCCTGGGGACGTGAATATTTGATTTAAGGTATTATATCTGCTATCTGAGGTTTATCAATAGTTGTAGTTAGTTTTATTTATTTTCAAGGACTATTCATTATACTGTAAAGAGGCCATTTTTTTTTTTGTCAAACAAGAGACCTCCATCCTACAACGACTATGTAACAAGAACGCAACACTAAGTTACCAAAATGTAACAGGCAAAACGTCATTTGTAGTAGACGGAGTGGCATGTCACCACACTTTTTTTATCATTAGAATTTTGTTCCTTTTCTTTCACTTTCTTTTCACATCAATTTGACTTCAGGATGACACAGCGTTGTCCTCGTGCCCTTCTTTGGTAGAAGAGCATATTGATTGTTAGCTGATGCTGCTCACAGAGAGAAGTTATCTGTGGGATCTATATAATCATATGTAATCAGAATCAATATAAGTGAGCCAGCGGTCAGTGGGATTATCCAGCTCTGAATCTGGGTACACCCTGTCACTCATGTAATGTCCTAATAGGAAATAAATCACAGTTAGATCTTAACATGTGAAGGTTATGAGGATTGACTTAGAGCTAATATACAACAGTCTTAATCACATTGTTTATCAGTATCAATTAATAGATTACCCATTTGAGCTTTTTTTAAGTTGAGTCTGCAAATAGATTGTCTGAAAATGAATGGAAATTTTTGGCTGCCTGAAATTTTAGAGGAAAAAAATCTAAAACTGTGCAATGGTCAGCAAAATTGAAAACTTGAAAACACTTACCCGGACAGGGTCACAAAGGTGGACTGCTTGTTGGATGTGTTGGCACTGCAGTCACACCTGAAGTCCAGCTCTGTCTCCTGCACTGCGCAACATGCTGTTAGTTATTTACTGAATAACACAACAGCACCAACAACGTACAAGCACAGACAAGTGTGTGTTTGTGACTGAAGTGTGTCTGTTCATGTGACGACAATCTTACCATCATGTAATCCTGGAGCGTCTCGTGGACTGAACCTCCAGGCACCGCACCCAGAGGCAGGATGGTGAAGTTCCCCTCTCTGGTTGGGCAGTCTACACACCTGCACATTAAAGAGACAATACACATGACACAGCTGCAGAGGTCATGACGAAGGCACAAATGGACCTTCCACCTCTCAGTGACATAACACACCTACTACAGCAGGTCAGCATATCCAGGGGTAAATTGCAAACCCTAACTTAGTACATGAGAATAGCAGTATTTAATCAAGAAAAATGACATATAAATCACAAAAGACAATAATAAAAATAAAAGTCCTGTGCATTGTGTTGAGGTGGTAGCAGCTGTTCAAATCCTATGTGGCTTCCTAATTCAATATTAAAAGAGAAATTTGTTAACAGTGTTTTGTATTTATGCATGTAACCAGATGTTAAAAACTAACTAAAAATGTTGTTGGACTATATGTATAGTATAGTCCAACAACAAAACTCTGGTCAGCTGTTGGATTTTTCTCCTGCTGTGTTTTCCTGTGTGGTTTTACCTCTTGCGAGTCCTGGTGTTCAAGACCAAATAAGAGTACCTGGTGTTCTAGATCAACCAATAGGTCTTTGACAGGATCTGTAGCTCCTTTCCACGCTGGCAGCAATTTCCTAGGGCAGCGGGGACAAACTGCTGCGCAGCCTGTGAGAATCCTGAACACACAGAGGGTTTGATGCACAGAGTAGAATCTATCAGCAGGAGGTGAAATCACAAGAACCATCAAAGCAGCTGCCTCACTTTACGGGTGTGAAACTCAGGTGCATGGACAGAGAGGGCCCGGAGTTTGAGGCAGGTGTCGACGGAGCAGTGACACCTCACAATGTTCATGAGTCTTCTGCAGAGGGTGAAGAAAAAGTGCTGTTATTTAAGTCTGGTCTCCAGGACAGTGCCTCTATGGGTGTGTGTGCTTGTTTTAGTGTGTCTGTGTGTGTGTTTATGCGTTTGGCAGCGTTGCAATGCACATCACCATCAGACTGGAGATCATTTGTTCTTATTAGTTTATTAGTTATAATCTGATGGAATTGTGCCCTACTACAGATTCGTTTGTTGGTTTAGTGATGTGACAGAGTAACAAATGTCAAACAAAACTTCAAAATATGGTTGTACCTAGCTGAAGCTTAATCGTCTCAGCTGTGCATTTAGGTCAGAAAATCCAGAATTCCTGATTAATCTGGAAAAATTACATTTCTGATTGCTTATTTATTTATTTCATATCTGCTGCATCTGTTTCTACAGTGGCTATTCTTTTTGGTGTGTGTTTTGTTTGTTGCCACAAATGAGAAGGTAACTTAGGCAGTGACCAGCAGAAGTGGTACTAAATGAAGAGCTGTTTGGGAGCAGAACAAGCTGGAAAGGAATGGAGCAATCCAGCTCACTTCAAAGAGCCATAATTCCCATCACTACTTCCTGTGAAACATACCACGCCATTCAATCTGTACTATAAAGGTTTGCCCGCAGCAGAGCCTGAGACGGCGACTTTGGTGATGAACAGTTGGTTTTCCACTGTGAACTCATATTTAGAGTAAAACAGTCCTCATTAAAATTATTTGTTTGAAAGTATTAATCCCTCTCTACAGTGAATACAGCATGGTTGTAAGCTATACGTGCTAAAAGTCAGCTAATTGATTAGTCAACAAAATGACAACAATTTCAGTGAATATTGAAACATTTAAGTCATTTATTAAGCAAAAATGCCAAAAACGCTCTGGTTCCACCTTCTGATAATGTGATAGTGTGCTGTGTTTCTCTGTTGTCCATCATTTTAATTGTTTTTTTATTTATGTTGTTGTGAATTGAATTGTTATTTGAACATATTTTAGCTTTTGTTGGTTAGTGCGACAAAATAATACATTTGAATTTGTCATCTTTTTTTCAGCATTTTTCAGACACTTTATAGGCTAGAATAAATTGATTAATTGAACAAGTAATCATCAGATCAGTCACAGCACCACAAACAAACTATAGTCTTCAAAATGATCGTGGCTCTGTCAGTCTGTCGGCCGGTTTGCTAGTTTGGTCCAGACTGAAAAGGTTTCTCGAGTCATGCTCCACAGAGGATGAATCCTGATGATTTAGTGATTTGGTGAATTTGCTTGCACCGCCACCTTGGGGTTGACTTCTACTGTTGTGAGTGAAAAGTTGACTATTGGGTGGATATAAAATTTGGGGTGCACATTCATCCCCTTAGGATGATTTGTAATAACTTTGGGAAACCCTTAATTTGTCATGTAGCGCCATCTTTGCCTAATTGTTTGGTTTGCGACCAAATACCTGCAGGACTTGATTACCAATTACAAAATGTCAGCATGTTAATTTCTGTGTTAAATTATTTGATTCAGAAAGTGTTGACAATGTCCCCACTCGCTGGCTGCCTATTAGACACAAATGATCAACAAATGATCATCATCCTGGCAGCTCTCTACAGACTGGCTGAAATATCCCACACTGACTGGCTCCTGCTCCCATACAGACCTAATGGAGGGCGGCAACGACTGGAAATGGATTCCTTCATTTTCCACTCTACCATGTTTTTTGTCCCTTTGCCAGGTTGAGAAAAAAGCAGACTTTAAAGAATTTAATCTAAAACCCCAGTAATTGGTTAGTCAGAAATATACTGGAGCCATATGTAGCAATCACTTTTCTCTCTTTTGTACACTTTGAACAAAAAAAGTTTCCCAGGGCTAAATCACCATGGAAAATGGTGCATAAAGCAATTGAAAGGATTCAACAGTATGATTTTCAGAGACACTACAGCATGTAGTTGGAGGTTGCACAAAATATATTTAAAAGGGTGCAAGAAAGACAGCAAAACTCTCAGTGGAACAGATGTCTGCTGCTGTTCAGTTGTTACTTGTTGTTCATTCAAGCCACAAAGCGAATTCAATTGAACTGTTTTTCAATCTTTGGATCAGTGATCTCTTTCATTCACAGATTTTAAAAACCCGCCATTAAAATGAATTTAAACATGCTATTCCTAGCACTTGCTAACTGAATTGTAATATCCTGGTATACATAGCCTACAAGACCACTGGCACTTGAGCAGTATTGTTAGGACCAGTGTTTATCTAAAATTAGGTACCAAATTATTAAAATTAAGATTTTTTCTTAAGATCTAAGCATGTTAAAGGTGTTTCACCTTTTGTCCATTCTTTCCCTTTCCTTTATCTACATGTCAAGACATTTAAAAGCTTTAGTGCTTCTGTTTTGTTTCATGCTGCTAAGCATAGTACCTGCCACTTCCTTCCTGGAGGCATGTTGTATTAATTGTAGAACTGGGCAATAGGGCTGTCTCTGACTAAGGATTTACATAGTCGAATCAGAATCGTCAAGTCCTGCCTATAGTCGACTGATAGCTGAATCATGTGTTATTTTGCGCATGGCGATTGCGAGCCGAAGCTAAACTGAGGCATTATTAACAATTTTCTTCTCTCTCTCTCTCTCTCTCTCTCCCTTGCTTACCATTCACCGGTCTTGTGCAGAGTTCCTGCTTGCTGCCGACAACTGAATGCACGTTGCAGTTCCTCGTGGGTCTATTTCAAGTAGCCGGCTACTTAAAAACAATATAATATTGTTTGTGTGGTTCATCAACCGTGATAAATTATCCAAAAGTTCCACGAGGTGCAGACAACTCAGTACAACACTGAAGCTGCGGCTCCGTCTCTTCAGCAAGTTTTCCTTCTGCCACTACACACCTACACATGTGCACTGACGACCCAGGGTTAGGGTTACAATTTTGGATTTATTCACGCACTTTAAAAACATTTAATGGAAGTTTTATTCCTTTTTCCATGTTTATTTACAGTTCTATGTAAAATCAGACGTTGAGCACCCCCATATCGCCAAAATGGCATGATCCTTGTTTCACTGCGAAGCTTCGACTGTAAGATTGACAATCGAATCAGGCTCTGCCCATCGAAGCATCGCATCTTCGACTATTGGGGATCAGCCTACTGGGCAACAAATGTTTCCGTGTGAAGTGTTTGTGAGTCCTAGCTATTCGGCTGTGTAAGACAGGTGACCCCGGCACACTTCTTCAACGATAGGTGAGCATGCAACAAAGTGCCAGAGAAGTCCCTACTAGTGATGTGTTGGTTACAAAGTAGTCTACTCTATGAGCTAGCGCTTTTAAATGAACGGTGGGAGCCAGTTCCAGTCTGAGAGACGATTTCGGTGTTTCCAGTCCTGAGATTCCCGTGGGTTTATAATGAAATCCCAGGAGCCCTGTACTACAGTTTATTATGTTTTTTTCATATTTAAACATTTCACTATTGTTAGAAGTGCAGATGTTTCCTCCGAAAGGCTTCATTAGCTCTTCTGATTGGTGAGGAGTTCCAGGCATTTACACTTTTCTGTCATTGATATCATGTTGTTAAGCTAAAGTGAGTCCTTGAGATTATTGAAGTGGTGGCAGTCATTGGAGTCCCATGAACTGAGGTAGGAATTGGTGTGAAACCGCTGTGTGAACACAGACACCTGGCTGATGCTGTTGACATGTCACAGGGTCGAAGGAGAGTGAGGATGAAAGGCACTAAAATATTCATTCATAGTCATATTATTTGTCTTTTTAATGATAAGCCATTTAACTTCTTCACTGATGTCAAAGAACTGGTCGCAGTTGCTGGATAGCTGATAATATAGCTGGTGGAAATGACAATCCAAGCATATTGCGAATATTTAGATACTTGAAATAAACAAATAATTGCTAATAAGAACAAAAAAATAATTCATTGTTTTTCTCTGTTGTGGTATACACTGTAAATCACCTTTCAGAAACATTATGTAGCTTATGACCTTCAGTGAAGACGGGTTTCACATGTGTTGCCATTTTGTAAAGAAATTGATAGGCTTATACAATTTAAATCAATTAATTGAAATCAATTAATATAATAATAATAATAATAATAATCTTTATTTGTAGAGCATTTTTCAAAAAAAAGTTACAAAGTGCTTTAACAAGTGTAAAGACAATAATACCCAAAAGACAATAATACAAAAACAATACAAGATAAAAGCAGTTTAATTAATGTATATGAAAATATCAGTAAAGTCTGTAGACGATCCTGGCAAAGTTTTGAGACGATTGGCCCAGTGGTTTCTGATAAGATGTCAAAAATGGGATTTGCCATTTTAGAGCAGAAGAGCAGCTGCAGATGACTTGAAAGATGAAAATGAAAGCATTGTGATTCTAGACCAAAACACTAAATTGACTATTACAGCCTCAACAAGTGTCTGGGTTGTCAAAGTGGGTTAGGATAGACAATGGGGATCGGACCCAAACGCAGATAGAACAGGCAGACTGGTCCAGATCAGTGATTTATTAGGTGATTAGCTTACAGGCAGGTACAGACAGATAGACCGGGATGTAGGCAGGAAGACAGGCAGGAAGATACAAGGCCAGCTAGCAAAATCAAAAACCAATCTAGGCACATGACAATTTTTTTGTGAACTGGCAAGAAAAATAGGAAGTGAGGTGGTTTATATGGTGAGTCGGCCATAACACACACATTCTGTGGGCGCGTCATAACGCTCGCCGAGCGGCTAGTCCGACACGCCCTCAAAAACACAGCTGAAGCACACACCTCTCCTCTCCCTCCCAAACATTAGCTACCCTCCAGGCAGTCAAAGCACATAAAGTTGTTATTGTGATGTCGAGACAGAGCTCGGTTAAAACTTTATGGATAAAAGATACTTTTGTTACAAATAATAACTCACCACTCTGAGACTCTTGCTCCAGTCCATGTTGCTAAGCTGGTAAACGGAACATGTACAGCTGAACCAAAGCCATGTTTACCGACTTCTCACTGACCACTGACCCGCCCTTCTCTGCTTCTGATTGGCTAGTAGTCTTTAACTAGGAAATGCGCATGTGCCAACAAAGAGGTAAGATGCATCACTCCATAGCTAAAACAAAGCCTTCAACACACTGTGTGAAAAGAGGCAATGTGCAGTATGACAAAAATATGGTGTTTTTTGAAAATGAAACCATGTAAACTTGTTCTGGTGCAACCCCTAAATAAGATTCTGAACACATAAGTGTGTGACCCCCCTCAGACAAAAAAGCTTTTCTTTGCTTTTCCAGTACTAACCCACATCAAAAATTCCAAACTAACCCTTAAAGGTTAGTTTCTTAATCAGTACAGGCAACAGACTACAAATAAATGCATTTTGATTCACATGTGCTCTTTTATACTTCTGCGTCATGTGTGGAAAGTGCGAAAACATTTTTTTTTAAAAAGTTCTTCTTGCTATTTTTCCACACCAGAGTTTACAGCTCTGGTGTGAAAAGCTCAGCATTATTAATGGATGCAGAAAACACAAAGTTACTGCATTAAACTTATAATAAAATAAGTGAAAGAACATGTACATGCAGCATAATATCTGTTTCTCATATACAAACTTATTTTACCTTTGACACTTACATGTCTTAATACTTTTGCTGGCCTATCATGGCTATACAAAAGGACGACAAGGGCTTACACTTATCTTGCTCTCAGATGAATCCCTAATTGTTTCATAATTAATATAATAAATTAAAAGTCTTTCATTGTAATTCTAGTTATAAAATGTTGATGTGCCCCAGAGCACCCTTCTTATTTTCAGTTGATGTGCTCCTGACAGCACTTTCAGCAAAAGTGGCCATCACATCTGTACATGAAGTAGTACTGTGACGTATTGTGAGTGTTTTTGTGCTATTGACATGATTCAAGATTCACAACCAAAGCAAGTGCTGCAGCGTGATGCTTTAAGGTTATTGGTGTGGTGGTGGAGGGTTAAACTGATTTCTATACATTTTTCATCACCCCCTTTCTCCCTGTTTCATTACAGTTAAGTTGACAGGTCTGCTGTGGGGATAACACAGCCATTCAACTGCAAAATAAGTTTTAAATTCCATCACTTAGGCAGTATGTTTGAGTTTGGCGAACGCTCCTTTTCATTGGTGTCATCATTTTCCAACTCACCACTGCTCTCCCGCAGTGCTGCCACTATGATGACTGGACAAAGAGTAATCTATTGAGATTGGTCACGTCATCAGTGAATGGACTCAATAAAGATTTTTTTCCATGTGGAAGAGCCAATAGTGAATATTTAAACCCTGAAATGCTGCTGATTACATGTGTGAATTGCATCTCCAGCCTACAAGAGACATCAAGTGCTAACCACTATTCATATTTTACAGCCTATGCTCTCACTGTCATTATCTCCCCAGGTACAGTACATGTAGACACACCTGTATAATTCAGTTATAATAGTATAAAATCACCAAATTAGAGTCTCAAGTCATTATCCATCCATGAGTGCTTTGATGTCTGTGCCCTAAATGTCCCATGAGCTGAGCCCTGTCGTTTTTTCAAAGCTCCATTAAAAGTTTCCTGTACATTATGTGAAATTATGCCCACTTCTCTGACATATGATAAAAAGCATTCCCCTAGCTGCTGTGGTGTACATGTGAAAGGAAGAAGAAGGGTTTGAACGTTCCCTGCTCTAAGATGAATCACCTGTGCATTGTTTCATAATTAATTAGCCCATAAAAAGACTGAACAAAAGAAAAGGAAGAAGCAGCATCTTCTGAATCCACTAAGGTAATTAACATACCTCCCTCAACCTGTAACATTGCTGCTTTCCCCAAATAATTGTCTCCCGCACCCACAGGGTCTCGGTGGTCCTGTATTTGCCTGTTTACACACAGAAAGGTAAGACTGAGTGAGTTATATTTAGACCCGGACTTGATTTCAAAGACTTGGCTGTATTTAATGATATCATACTACAATGTGTAAATCTTCCACTTGTCTTTGTCTTTCCAAAACATTATTTAAATGAGAGATCTGGATGTCCTTATCGTACATACAGTATTCCAAAACACTTGATTGTATGGTGAAAAAAAATAACCATGGATGACATACCACAGGGATTTTCTTGTCCAATATGTTCATGTATGCAACTATCCAGCCTCTGAAACTTGTATTTGTCAGCAGCCCATGTCATGGGAGAGTTGTCAGGATGAAATAGTTCAATGCAAAATAGATGCATCCCCCATGGTTTGTTTAAAATAGCAGCAACCATTACCACATATGATTCAGCCATGGAACTAAGCCAAGCAAAGATCAAGGGAGTTACCAAGTTATCATCCTTGCACCGCATTCTCCATTTGGATACACATGGGGCACCACCCACTGAAATATGGCATAACAAATTCATTCTAAAAATATAAGCTCCAAAGGCAAATTTGATGTGGACAAATAAAATATTGATGGGTCACTGAAAAAGCTGTGCTTTCATATTTCTAAGTTAATGTCTCAGGGTGTGATTTCTGTGTGAATGATGGGACACAAAAAGCGATAAATAATGCATTTACTTATTTTTTGACAGGGAGGTTCATGAATATTAAGTGATTCAAAGAAACCAAGTGTGAGTAATTCAGCTTTTACTTCTTTGGAGTCATTAGATAGATGCTCATATTAAAGAAAAGAAACAACACTATTCTTTCAGACACAGGCAGGCTATTGAATCAGGCACTCAACGAAAATGATATTTGGTTATTCACTTTTTTGGTGAGAGTTAGATGTTATGTCTGTATAGTAAATATGAAGCTAATGCCACAGACTGTAAAATGGGAAAACACCAAGCTCACTACTTAACATGTCATATTTCATTTTATTTCATTTGTACATTTCCACAATAAACCAAACACAAACAATGTGTTACTATTCCTTTAATATTGCAGAAAAATACCAACATCTACAGGTGATAGTCCTTCAAATATAATAATAATAAAAAATAAATTGTTCTTTATTTCACATTGAGCTGGCTTTAAGTACATCTTGGCTTCTGCACATGCAGTTCTTACCCAGCACTTGGAGTCAGACTGTCAAGAGGCATTCACGTTTCTTGCCTCAATCCCATGCCACCCCTTGCCATGCACAAGTGAGAGTGAACAGTCAAGGTCAATAGCTGATAATACTCTTAACCTGAGAGTGACCCCACGGCGGCTGGTTTCACTTGAGGGACCTCGCTGCGGTGGAGGCAATTTGTCATGTTTGCAATGTAACCGACAATTACCCTGCATCCTTATAGGCATCGTGTATCATTGACTCGCAGCAACTATCTGTGGACCTCACAAATCCCAGCTGATCCAAATAGGCCAAACATAGCCACCACATTAGAGTTTGACCTCAAATATGGAGGTTTTTTTTTGTCTGAATAGGAAAATTAAGGACACACCAGACAGAGCGTATTCAGCAGCATACCACATGCCTAAGTGTGACTGTCTGAGATTTGTTAAAAGTATTGAGTCTTTGTAATTTGGACCCACAGGGCTCAGTATTTGGTCAATAATTCAATGCTCTCAGTCATTACATTTTTTAAATTTTATTACTCTTATCTTCATATCTTCTTAAACACTTTCACACATCAACCACGTCTTTCTTGATGTGCTTATAATCCCAAGTGTAACATTCCGTTTATTGAACTGCCGTTGATTAAGAAAGAAGACATCATGCTAGTTATTCACTGGCAATAAACTCGAGCAATTAAATGTAGGAGGGAGATCCCAACAGTGTTCTTCTCTTTCATATCTTTACGCGGTACCTCTTTCCTTCCTCCCTCCCACCCCAACATCCTCCATACATCACCTTCACATATGAGTCTAAAGTGGGTCAGCCAATGCTTCCTTGCTCAGTGGAAAAGAGCATCCACATTCATCATTGTGGTGTAAGCTCTTTGTTTCTAGATACAATTATCCCTAAACAACGGCACTTGCACAAAGATTTCTTTGGAGTTTTTACAGATTGGAGGTTATAAAAATGCCTGGCTCAGAGTGAACTACTTTTGGAGAAATTCAGAAGTTTACTGGCAAGTTTTATAATCCCTTAATTCCACATTTAGTCCTTGTTGGGTTACTGAAGCATGCAGGCATTTGACAACATATCATGAACATCTTGCTGTAATATAATGCAATCTAAAATAACAACACGGGCCTCTTATTCACAAATTGCCAATGTGTTGAAAAAACATCTCGGTTTGCGTCTGTCTGTAAACCATGTCCGCCCAACCCGGACAAATGCTTGTGTTTATTATAAGTTTCTTCCGACATGTGATGCCTCAGACGCCACTGGTTGGATTTTGAAGAAATCTGCAGAAATGATGCCTCTCACGGCTGTGTCCAATAGTAACTCTGCAGTCATAGGCTTAAACACGAAAACATAAAAGCGAAACTGAATGCAAAGCGTGCCTTGGTTAGAGAATGGCTTGTTTATTTCTGCATAATGCAGTACAATGTTTGCTGAGCACTGCTGTACAACCAACCAGACTCACATACAGTTTTATAACAAACAAACTGAGCATTTAATAACCTGACTTTACCCTGACTCTATTTGTGTCTCAGGCAGGCATCTCCAGCCAAAAGAAGAGATTGTAATATACATAACGAAAGGAAATATACTTGTCTCCTTGATTTCATCAGAGCTGAGCCAGCAGGCTGCCTCTCTGTGTAGCTCCAGGGTAGTGGTGTCTTCCCCATGCAGTCTCCACGAGGAAAACTGCGAGGGAACATTTGCTCCCAGACCGAGATCCAGTCTTGAACCGCAGGCGAAGAGTCAACCCCAAGGCTACAACACCACAGACAAGACACAAAATGGCGAACGAGCATCCACAGCACAGAGACAACGTTCTTCTTTTTTGAGAAACAAATGAGACAAGTATGCCGTGACCAGCAGACTTTGCTGTGTTTCACACTGTGGGCTCCTTGGCGTTTTGTGTTTTCATTTCCTCTGTGGCCTGTGAGTAGGTGCTGCCTGGAACAAAGAGGAATTTTTTCAATTAAATTTCTGACATATGCGCCGAAAGCATTTTAAACATGAATGTGTGAAAACTGAGCTACTCTGACAGCTTCTACTTGTGACCTTCTTGCCGCCCTTCTAATTAATGACATTCAGTCAACATTAACCTTCCTGAATTAAGACATGACATAGTTCTTAGTATTAAATTGAATTATTCTGTTTGAATGTGATGTCAGGGTTTCTCTAGGCTTCCCACCAAAACGTGCCTGCTTGAGACACAGTTACCATGTGGGAGTGTTTTTGTGACATCTGTAATAATTTTTCTATTTTTAATTATAACATTCAAACATTATAGGTTGACGTACCATATTTGTAGATCCTTTCCCTATCTATTTAATTTATACAGTGTAACACTGTATAAATTAAATAGATAGGGAAAGGATATATATAGTATATATAGTAATAGTGTGAGTCCATTAGTATAAAGCATAATATGTGTATGTATATGTATTTGTATTCATATATACAGTACATTTTTGTACTTCTGTTTGGGCTCTCTGACACCTCAGCTGTAAAACATGTCTAAATGCAATGGATTTTTGATGTGTTTCATATCCATGATTGGTGTTGACAGCACATTTTACACAGCATGACCCCTCCCAAATCCCAAATAACTCCATTTGGATTTTGTTGTCGGAGCTTTATAACAGCTTTTCATATGAGGTCTAACAGGGAGTTAGGCCTCTCTGGGGTCTGATGCCAAACATAAGTAGCTTCACAATGTAGTTCTAACTGCTGTACATTTTTTGTCAGTGAATGACGTATGGCAAACAAAAGGAATATATATTTGTTAATTTCTGTATTTTGTCATCTTTATCAAATGTGCAAGTCCAGTTTGCGGCAAAGGGAGAGGTTACAAATAGTTTTTGTATTTTTGATAAGGTAAGAAGAAAAGAAAAAAATGTTTGACTATTATTATTTTTCAACTTAGAGCAGTAACCCAAACAATGAGGAAGTGAAACCAATGTCAACAAAACACAAGGGTTAAATCAATGTTCCATTTGGTGCGCTGTTTGTAAGTCAATGTAAAATCTTTCCTTTTACATACATTAGCAGCGCCTCACTGTATGAATAAGCTGATAAAAAGGCGGCCTCTGTGGTGTAGCTGAAAATGAATATCCATGGTGAAAAACATTGTCAGGAGAGGAGCAATAGCCGTAAATAACAAAATGTAGTTTCTTTTGCACAGAAGCATCAAAAACATACAGACATACTGAAGTCCTAATACAAAGATAAACTGAGCGAAGGTGATCAAAACAATCTGTTATTCATTTTTTCAGGAAGTTAGAGATACAAAAAGCTGAGGACAGACTCTCACTATGGTGAAGAGACGAATACCTTTATTATGACAGTCTCATAATAAAATGTGAAGTTAATTGTTAAGGATACAATACAAAACACATGAAAACCCACGCCACCTTAAGCTATTCTCATGCAAACTCAGTACAATAATGAGGCCCGACAGTTATTTAAAGTAACTTACTTATTCAGAACCATAAAAAGTTAATATGAAAATTATTTTCAAGAAGCTTTCTAATAATTCTTAACTACATATTTGCACAAAGTTGCATCAGACCTTGAGTGACACCTTAGACTTCTGAAACACTCTCACGCATTGCATTCCTTCCAAGAAGTCATCCATTTGAAACAGACAATGCAGCTTGGGGGGAAAAAAGTATATATATATATATATATATATATGTTTGGTGACAGTAAAGACTTAGTGACAACTTAGTCGGTCTCTATGGTGTGTTGGAAGTTCAAATAAAAAATCAAAACTGTATTAAAACTGAAAATTTAACAATAAGTTCTTAAAAGAGACCTAGTTTATTGTGAAACAGTCCAGTTCCCAAACAGCCCTATACACCCAGAATGAAATTTATTCAAACTGTCTCAGTACACAATTTGATGCAACACTGCAGCAATCATCCCTCATTGACATTCAGATGGTTTCACTTTTCCATCTCTAACATCATTGGCTCTGACAGTTCAAGCCTATTTCTGTAACAGATGACATCATATGACTTAACTCCCCAACTAATGTGCCAACACATTTACACCCGCAATATTAGCTTATTTCTGTCCATTTATTCCAACTGTAAACACGTCGGTAAGTGAAATTTTGTCCTAATGGGGTTTTATGGCATGTCAATCTCAGCCTGACATAGCAACAAAGTCTCATGGGAACTAAACGTGTTCATCCAAATGATTTAAGTTGTCATCAGTGCTGCCCACGGCAGACAGAGATGCACTGAAATGTAATTTCAGGGTTATTGACAGACTGACACCCAGCTAGCACCATTCACTACCTTCAAAATGTAAGATAAGCAGCAATTTACTTGCCATTTGTGAACCTTCAGCATCATTTGCACAAATGGCTTTCCTAATAAATCCAGTTTTGTACTTCTACAAACCTTACATATAATCATCTTCTGCACTGAAAGCATTTGTTGATGATAAGTTTATAAGGTGCTTAAGTCTCTAATGTTCTGAAGGTGCAACTGTATTCAGACATAACAATGTTGTGTTGAAGACGCATCCATGTGTGTCACTGTAGAGAGATAGTTTAAACTCAACATTACTTCTACATCTAACCTGTGGCGGTTTTGTGGGGGGCAACAGGGGCCAGTACCCATGTACCACAGACCTTGGACCCCACTAGGGCCCCCTCTGAACGAAAAGTCTACAACAGCCCGCAGGCCACCTCCGGCCGAAGCAACCTCCACATAGTCTACATGTCTTGTGTATGGAAGTAGCTAAAGAGTGAGCTATATCGTTTCCTTCTCATCTTTGTTGAGTTTCACATGCACTGTACCGTTTACCGCCAATCAAGGCTGAACATAACTGTCCGACCTGCAACCTCTCCGCTCCTCTGTGTCTCTGCAGAGGCCTCCACTCCACACACGCACGCGCACACACAGGGCGAAGTCAGCCAGCTGATCAGCGGACATTACCGACATTGACTACAACCAAGCTCGTTAGTATAAGTAGGCGTGCCTGGTGAAATAAAAACGTAGCCAGTAACAAGCCAGTACTTTACCAACACACCTGTTAAATAAGCATAAACAGGCATTAATCTGCCCAGTCTCTCATCCACTCCAGCTGTGCTTTGGTTTTAAGCACAGTGATAGTTCGGCTAACTGTTTAGTTTAGTTACTAACTTACTAACATTTCTGATGGTTGTGGTAAAGGTAGGGGCTTAGGGGGGTATAACTACGCTTTGTCACTCTTTCTCAAATCGTCGGTATATGACGCCCTGAGATGAGAATGTGTTGGTTATATGATTAATTTTACTGACATTTTAGATTTGTTTATAGTGAGATGTTAGTGACTTTGGTATTGTAAATCTTGTTGCTGCTCTAGAAACAACATTTAGTTAATAAAAAATGTTACATTTTCTTTTTTTAAATAATATTTTCAATTATTTAGTAATAAACAGGACTAAAAAGAGCATTGATAAAGAACTGAAGCAATAAGGATTACCAATACAAGTGTGTCAATAAGTGAGTCCCCCTCCTTAAAGGGTAAATTATTATCATAATAATTTAATAATGTATTGCATTTAAACAGCACTTCTCATAGACAAAAAACGATACAGTACAGTACAGTACTGTATCACCTACTGGTCCTACCAGGCTGGACATGCAGTTTGCCAAAATATGTATCCCCCTCCATAAAGCACAGATTATGGCCCACTATCAAGTATTTTATTTTGTGTATACTTCACATCATGACTAAAAACAGGGCTGAATATGGAGAAGTTTCTATTTTCCTAGCAAAAGTTATAGTGGGATACAAAATACAAACTGGGATCCAGAGAATGTTGAGTACACTAGAGCTTAAACTGTTCATTAAGTCTTACAAAGAAATGTTGCATCAAAGAATATTCTGTAACTTAAGCTAAAGTTAACAGGAAGGTTGTTTTTTTGTATAATGTAATTTAATAAAACTACAACTAAGTTATTGAAAAGATCCTCTAACTGAAACAATAACTGTAAGTCAACACAGTCTCACTCCCTACTCGTCAAATGTCTGACGCATGGTCAAGGGACCCTGGCGTCACTTTTTTGACGCACTGGGTATACCTTCGGCTTCATTTTTCAACGTGCGGGGCAGTCCAATAGACTTCTATAGAACTCAACAGCGTTGAAATTTGACGTCTTGGGTCGATCACCAAACCGCAACCCGTTGTCTGCCTTGTGGGTCGAGACAACAATAAATAAAAATAAAAAGGAATACGCTACCAAAAATTATCTATGCCAGGGCGATTCAAATGCCCCCCAACTGGTGTTTGATGTTTAAAAACCCTCGCAATCTGATATCAAAGGGCCCTCAAAAGCTAAGCGCGTTCATCAGCGGTGAGTTTAACAACGAACATGG
>NC_060156.1:6265661-6294184 GCF_021292245.1 Micropterus dolomieu | reverse complement strand
TAATTACGTTTTACCTGCAGTTGTGCGTTGCTTTGGTCAAACTCCCCTCTGAACGCCGTTTTACCTGCAGTTGAGTGTTGTTAAACTCACCGCTGAATATGGTTGCACACCATGTTCGTTGTTAAACTCACCGCTGATGAACGCGCTTAGCTTTTGAGGGCCCTTTGATATCAGATTGCGAGGGTTTTTAAACATCAAACACCAGTTGGGGGGCATTTGAATCGCCCTGGCATAGATAATTTTTGGTAGCGTATTCCTTTTTATTTTTATTTATTGTTGTCTCGACCCACAAGGCAGACAACGGGTTGCGGTTTGGTGATCGACCCAAGACGTCAAATTTCAACGCTGTTGAGTTCTATAGAAGTCTATTGGACTGCCCCGCACGTTGAAAAATGAAGCCGAAGGTATACCCAGTGCGTCAAAAAAGTGACGCCAGGGTCCCTTGACCATGCGTCAGACATTTGACGAGTAGGGAGTGAGACTGTGTTGTGTAAGTTTATGAAACATACGAAAAAATTACATTACACACAAACACATTTCCAAAGGTTGAACATTGCCTTTGTCTCTTTTGTCCCGGATTGAATGTGTCCTTCTGACAAAACAACATGCCCCAACAAGGCCCCCTTAATAAAATTGGTCTAGAACCGCCACTGCATCTAACCATTCACTCTAATTGTATGACCATAATGGAAGTGTGGAAACGAGAACCCCACAACAACAATGCTGCAAGACATATAAAAAAAGACGTAAGTCTAGTTTGTTGCCCTGGTGAGTTTCAAGATTCAGAATTCAGTACTTTCTCACATCAATATGACTGAATTTGTCTTGGTGAGCTCACTTTAACAAAAACAAAAATAGTAACACCACTCACTCATAAAGTGCCTAACACACATAAAACAGATAAAACAGGTAATGTCCAACCCATACTATCATTATAAAGGATAAAAATAATGTGTAACATAAAATAAACCAACATGAGCTGTTAGCTAAGATAATTCATATTTTCTTTGTTATTGCCCATTTTATGATTCTGTCTTTATACACACCCATTTTATCGAACAGGCTTGATTTTCTGCTGAGGCTTATTTCTGTGGGCAGAATATTTTCTCAGTGAAAAAGCATTGAAAGGAAGAGTTATTTTGTGGTGCTAGATTCAATTCAAAGCACATATATTGTTTGCATTGTTGGTCAATTTGTGTCGATAAATGATTAAAAAAACATATTTAGTGGTAAGTATTGGCAGTGACATAAGCAGCAAACTTCTTCTCTTGCAAAAGAAAGTAAAATTACATTCCAGTATATGAAGCAAACAGCTGACATATGTAACAATGTCTTATGACAAACATGTTAGGTATATTGCATTTAGGTTGGCTCATCATGTCATGTGTGTACATCATAGGGGAACTATTCTCAAAGTCACAGTCTGGAAAAAGCCTCAGGACTGGGGTTCAGTCTATTTTAGATATACAGCAGGGACATAAAGTGGCACATAGCTCTTGACATATTTAGGGCTGATGTTAGCTTTTTATTAAAGATCTGACATAAGTCCATCAGTGTCGTCCTTCTCTGATATGGTGGATATGAGGCAGTTTGATTAACACATATTTCCTGTAAGAAATGATGAGTGGTACAGAAAGAAGCCCTCAATCTGATCTCATTCTGGAACAAAGTAGGAGCAACACAGCAGACAGTAAGCATTTAGTCATTTACTTTTCCACCTTGTGGTGAGAAATCACAGAATATGATTGAAAGCACAGGCTTGTGTTAGGTGCAAATCGAAGCATTTTGAGGAGCTTCCTCTATTCTCACAGCAGAGATCTATAAACATCAGGGACTTTAATCTTTATTCCCATACCCCCTCAGGCCAACTGTGCGATTTATCTGGATAACCTACAGGGCTTCTTTTCCTATTGGCAATGTGCAGAATACCCTTATTCAAAAAGAACACATTCAGGAGCTTGGCCACTTCCCACATGGAAACTAATGAAAAGTTTTAATTATATTGTAGTAGTTATTTATCTCATATCAGTACAAGTATGTGTAAAGTAATGAGAAATTTGGCCAGACAAAATATGGCCAAATTTAGATTTTTTATTTTAAAGACATAAAACCTCAGGTCCTGAATACCTTTAGTGTCTTTTTGTAATAAATTAATTTACTCATCTTGCAAACTCTTATATTTATAGATTCTGCTTTCTTCGCCTTAAAATTGATAATCACAGTTGGTTATACTGTATAATGAAAGACATTGTAGAGAACATAGCCTACTGTATGTAAATAATATATTTTTACACAATAGGTGTGAACTGAGATGATTGCTATGCTGTACTGAAAACAAATTCTATTAACCCTGGTCGTCTGGTAATTAAAGTAAAGTGATTACTTAAAGATTACTGAGAATTTCTAAAGACACTAATGAACATGAACCCTGTGTTTCACTTCAGGCATTCTCTCTTTGAAAGACCGATGTCTACAAAGTAGAGCTCTTATTCATTCACTTGGTTTCTAACTGGGGCTCCAAATCACACTGATTCTAATGGGAACTGTTGTATTACTGCAGGTCTCAGGTATGTGCGTCAATATGTCTAATACCCAAGTGGATTAGAGCAGATGCTAATGCTATCACTTCCATCACAGGTGAATCATACTCAATGCGAGTAAAAGGGTTTTGTTTTGTGATAGATTGAGTGCCTGCTGTGAAGTGCAAAAAAATGACGTTTCATTTCTGCAAATTCTACATTTTACTCATTCTCCTCCCACAACTGCCAGGTGACCTCCCAATGTGAAGGTTATAAAAAAGAGACAATTAATCGTCTGTTTTTTTTTCATACCGTATATCATTACACTACTTTAGCACACGTATGTAAAAACATGTGACATGATAACAAGGCAATCATATTGGTCTTAACCTGTTTAATCCCAAATTTTTCTTAGCAATTTGAGTACATGCATTTTACTCCTTAGACATTCCTAACACACAAAATTTATGCCCTTTTTGATTTTATGTTGGTTAAGTTAGTGAAATGTGAAACGACATAGTCAAAATTCACACAAATTTTTCAATTAGACCGAGCAAGTTAAAGCAATAAAAAACAAATGTTAAAAAACACATTTTCATGTAAAAAACATTCAGCATGTCAGAGCAGGCAGACATAAACTGTGCCTTAGAACAGTGGGGTCCGGGGACCCCCAGGGGTCCTTATGGTGGTTCCAGGGGGTCCTCAGGAAAAAGGAGAATAGTTTTTTTTCCACTATAATTCCATCCATAAGAAACACAGTTACTATTTTGGCCATGCGTTTCATACACTTTCTGTAATAAAACATCTACCAATCTAAACCAATCAAACATACAGTACCAATCAGTCTTTCACTCCTCAAAGACCTGTAGGCCTTGCTTCATTGTAGACAGTCATAGGACCAAGACAAGTGATGTAAGAAGATGTGATTGGTGGATGTGACATTGGTGGATGTGTCACAGTGGAAATATTTCACACCAAAGCCATGTGCCTTAGTCACTGCTCCGTCACCACCCATCTATTGACATCTCAAACCAACTGGTTCTCATGAACATCTGCCTCATCGTCCAGATACTGCCATTCAATAGTCTACCTATCTGAGCCATCACTATCACATTCAAATGCCACTTTTTCAAATGTAGGAATGATCATGATGCTGTGTGGGTCTTGGGGGGTCTCGTATGTCTAGGAGGTCCAACACATCTGATAGTTTCAAAATGTGTGAAAATAAACAGATGATAACTAGGATCACAGCCAAAACCTGTGTTTTCAATTGAAGCACCGCATTATTATATGTCACAATTGTGACCGTTGACAAATTTGCACCTCTTACGAGCAAAATTTATATGCAGGAGTATAATTTTCAAAACATATTAGTAGTAGACACTTAACAGAATATATGTACAAAATATGACAATTCTATTTGTTAATTAAGGTGTTTTACTTACTACTTCCAGGTGTGCAAGCAGGAAGTAAAGTAATCTGGTCATGTGACCTTTCACACTAGTCACATGATATTTATCAATTTTAATCAAGACAAACTATTTTTTCATTTAAAAGTGGAATTTCTTGCCCAAAGCCAACAATACAATTTTTAGAGTTTCAGAAATAACATAAAAAGAGACGGTCACAAATGTGACCGGTGGGATTAAACCGGTTAAAATAGCCTTCAGCAGGGGCAAAGACAAAAATGACTGGAAATAAATGAGATGAGAGGAACTAATTTACTTTTGAATTAATTATGTTTTTGTAAATTAATTGTTAGTATAACGTTACTTATCACCCAGAACTGAAAGGTGAAGTTAGTCAATGGCTCCTGACCCTTGACAATTCATTAGTCTGGGTAAATTAAAACACATGTCCCATCCACAGGCACAAAAATACACCCACTTACAACGCATACAGACACTTTTAATCTTCAATTATCGCTTTTTCCTATCTCTACAAAAGGACTTTAAAACAAACAGCCATCAACAACAGCCCTGTACACTGTAATTTCCTGTTGGAAACAAGGTTGCATATCTGCGTCTGTCTTCCTAAACTCTATCTACAGAATCAACTGCTCATACACAGAAAACAGTCAACATCCCTGAGCAGTTCTGAAATGGTAAAATGGAGGCATAACAGTATCAAGCAGCCTGACTGTGGCTGCAGACTCACAGAGCAATCTCCCTTCACCAAATCCCTGCAGCACAATTCAATTCCATATCACTGCAGGCCAGGGCACCAAGGATGTAATCTGACAGCCATGAAAGGTTGGCGGGGTTGCAAGCACAAGGATACACTTACAATGAAATAAAGGCAAGGCAGGCAGATAGTTTGTTATACAAGAATAATAATAATAATAATAATAATAATAATAATAATAATAATAATAATAATAATATTTGCTGTAAACCAAATGACAGAATTATGAATTGAACAAGTGAATAGTTGAAAATGTAACAAAATGCGAAATGAAAAAAGTTATCAAAAATCAAGATAGTGCAAATGAAACACAGCAAGAATAAAAAGCATGCATGAAAGTGTTTTTTGAGAAGTGAGATAACACAGCTGTTGCTGATCTGCCAGATCTCCTCAGGCAGGGCTTTCCCAGATGCTCTCACTGCAACAGCTCTGTCACCTCTGGTGTTTTCTCTGGACTGGACTTGCTTGGAGCCACCCTGAGGACATGAGCCTGTGTGAGCCACAATATGCACTGCCTTAAAACCTATCACCTTAAAATCAAACGGAAAATGCACTTTGACCACTGTCACATCTGTCTCACCAACTCATCCAAAATCTTTCTCAAAACAAAGTCTTGTGCATTTTTGCATGTTTAAGTGAGAGAGCTTTGCTTCAGAACAGAGGAGAGGGAGTAAGCTTAGAAGGTGAAGGCATTGACAATTGGCTACTAATAGGTTTCTTGCGGTGCCAATATAAAAGATCAAATTGCTGGAAAAGTTAAGCAAATAAGAGTAGAGAGATCAGAATGATGGACTATAATGTGTTTTAACCGCACTCAAGGCCGTCTGTTAAACCTGAACGTAGAAATATAGACAAAAAAATATTTTGAAATTCACAAAGTAGCCTGTAATCTGCTTCGTTAAAATTGCACTTGGCTGTAGAAACAATTATCTACCCTAGATATTGATGGACTAGACAATGACAATGAATAGAGTAGAGTTTTAAGGGGCACATGTATTTGTCCAAATGACCAGCAGTGAGCAGCATACAGCAAACTGCTGCAAGACTCTTGTTAAATGGCATGCTATTCTTGCATACAGAACTTTTGAGAGTTATTTTTATTAATTCATTTTAATAAGATTCATGTTAAGCGGGTAAATAGTGTTATATGAGCTTTACCCTCCGCCTAATCTCTGATCTCACGGCGTAAATAAATATTAATTGCAACCACAATGCAAAAAAAACAAAAAAACCTATACAAAAAATCCTACATACAGACTAATTAGTGATTAAATACAGCTTATTTTCATGAAACCGCTGTATGAGTCGACAGGGAGTTTCCAAATAATTACAACCGAACTAATGAATGAGTGTATTAAAAATGTAACGCCCCTAAAGGAAACTGATTTTTTTCTTCTTCCACTCTGCAAGCACACAGCTGGATCTGCCCCCCTGCAGTGGTTCAAATGTGTGGTGTGTTTTAACAGCACTTCAGGAGTTGGTTTTGAGAAAATCAGGAATATTTCAAGCGTTAATGTATCTTGTACTCTTGCCTACCAGTGGATTCCCCTGAGGAAGCTGCCCAAAGCAGAATAAGATAGGGCACAAGTTTAAGATTAAAAAATTAATATTTAACATCTAAAGTGCCTTCAAATTTTAAATTGCTGTCTGACCTCACATTTTAGATGATGATGTAATTGGTGACAGCAAGTTAATGCAAGGGAAGTGTAAGTCGTTTCTTTTTCACTCTCCTTCCTCTTTTTTAATTTTGTCTTTGACCATTCAGCAGTATTTGCTCTGTTAATTGTTTCCCTCTACCTCAATATAACTTCTATGGGGATGACAAAGAAACTCAACCAATGTTAGTTTTTGTCCAAGACGAAATGTATCTGGTCTTCTAGTGAACTAACTGCAAGTGAAATAATGCAACATGTTCACACAATTAAACAACAAATTAGATTGCTGGTCAGTGTAGATGACTCATATGAGGGATTTCTGATCTGCCACCTCTATGGTTAAGGTTTGGTAAGATTCAGCTGCTAAAACTACATGGTTTTAGCACCATGCTTAAGACAAGGCTGAGTCTACAGCCATGGTAGTGGCTCTGTGAGCAGCAGACGAGAAGAGAAGCCAGCAGGCTGCGGAGACCAGAAGCAACACTGACTGTCACTCTACAGCCACTCTAGATGTTGTAAAAGCTTATTCTTTCTAAAGACGCACTAGCATGGTCATGTGGGACTGACGAATGTTTATCAGGTTTAGTGTTGCCAATGTTCTTAATCTCAGTTTATTGTTCTTAGCATGCAAACATTTGCTAATTAGCACTGAACACAAAGCGCAGCTGATGCTTATGGGGATGTCATTAGGTTTTCTGGCATTTGAACTTAAACAAAAGATTTTGACCAGTGCAGGTTTACTTCAAGTACTACAATCAAATAATAGCCAGCACTTTCACCAAATCTCTGATGAAAGTGCTGGCGATTGGCGTAATGAAAGAAAGTGGCAGAGCTGACAGTACCGCTGTCGATCTGGAAAAGGGGCTGAGTGATGTCTGGTAGTCCAGATTCAAGGCCTGCCATCCAGAACTCACCGCAGATTCCCTGGACAGAACCAGAGTTCACGGTGCTCCCTAAAGGCCATAGAGGTTTTTTAATAATTATAGGAGCCCCTATATGTCATTCACAGTTTGGAGGACAAGCCCCATCTCATCTTCAACTGTGACGAAATTGGCTTTGGGGACAAGCCTAGGTCCAGGGAGAAAGTGCTCTTCCAGACTGGGAGGAAACACGTGTACCAGCAGCAGCAGACCACCAGGGAGCATATCACTGTGTGAGTGCAGCCGGGGAAAGCATTCCACCCTTCATAAGCTGCCTCCCAAGTAATGCTTATAGGCTGGAAAGACCACACATTTTAATCATGGACCAACACAAGACACATGTCTCAAAAGACCTCATCATCCTCTGTCCATGGGTGCTGTGGCCACAACCTAGGTCATTTTAACATTAATAGAATGATAATTCATCCTCTTTGCATCTCTTTGTAAAGTTTGCTAATAAGTTTTAAATGGGCTTTACTTTCTGAGGTGGTGAGAATACTTCCTTCTGATGACCAAAGTGATGCCACTTCATCGATTGCTCACTCCCCCAGCCACTCCATCCGGTGCACCTGTCACTCTCACTCACACATCCAGCACTCTACCTACGGACACCACAACATCAGCCACTCCCTCCACCACTCCAACATGCCCCATCTGTAAGAAGGTGACTCCTCAAAATTACCTGGGGGCAGCAGGTGTAATTCCTGAAGGTCTGTCCAATGTCCTCATGAGTCCAGCCCTAGAGAGGAAGGAGAAGGAGAGGCAGGTGGCCAAAAGGCAGAAGAGGCAGGCACCTCCTCCAACTGAGGAAGATGGGAAACGCGGTCCCACCTGGCTCAGGAGATGAGGCCATCGATGAATGGGTTTAGTGTGACCTTTGCCAATTGTGGTTCCACTTGGAGCGCTCTGAAGTGGAGGAAGGTTCCAGACACTGAGTGGCTTTGCCATAAATGTTGTCTGTCCACATAATGTCTCACACACAATGTAAATAGTTGTAAATAGTGCACATACAAAATGAACACATCCTACTGCTGATATACTAACAATTTGTAGTTGTAATTTTTATTCAGTTTAGTGTTAAATGTAAATAGTTTTAAATGGTGCACACACACATACACACAAACGTTACAACAACCACACACGCGCACACACGCAGTATCCTAATCATGTCATTTTTGTTGTAAGTTCACGGTTTGCTCATTAGTTATTTTCAAATAGAAATGGTTTGCCTTTCTTCTTGTTCTTCAGAAAGATATGGTAATGCTGTTCACTAACGTTTCACATGGCTTATGCTTTACTCACGCCATAATTAATATCATGGCATAACTTGTATGGTCTTCCAGCTTATTAAGCAGTAATTAACTTACGTTTCAACCCCCAAAAATTTACCTTTTTTAAAAAAGATTTAAATAATATCCTCTTCTGTTTAAATAAATAAATAACTCCCAAATGATCAGTTTAAAGTCCATATTTTGCAGATGAAATCAAGTTATGCACTCTCTATGTAACACCATTGGCAGCCTGTACGCAACACCGTTAATGTCTGTGAGCATTCAACACAGGTGGAGGAGGTTCTTTCCCCCACTTTCTCAAATATTTTGATTAAATATCAGCTGTTATTGAAGAAACAGTTTTTGTTCCATGGGATATGCTGCTTACTGTGCATTTATCCAGATAATGAGCTGAAGGTTTGAACTGAAGTGTTACAAAATGGCCTGAACATGTGGTCATTGAGTATTATGCAGCATGTGATGCTTAATGTTACATGGTTGTTATGCTTTAGTATCATGGTTATACAACATAAATATAGAACAACCTTTAAAAGTCCTGTTTGCAAAAAACAAGTCAGGCCTTATGGAAAGAGTGAGAACTACTTCAAACTACTTCTGTGATCTGACACAGGCCGACTCAGGGAATGAGTGGGTTGGCAAAACTGACACTAAAGGGTGTTGAAAAACAGCGCCACGGGTGCTGTCCAAGCGTCCATATGTGACGAGCTGGGAAGAGAACAGGTTGCAAAAACACAAGAGTCAAATCGGATAACCAAAGTCATTAGGGTACATCATTGGCGAATAAGGATTGTCTGTACCAAATTTTGTGCCAAACCATTTAATAAATAGTGAGATGTATAACTGGAAAAGTGAAACAATTTACCTGCAAGTGGCACTGGAAAGTCAGGGGATCACCAATAGGATTCATCCTCTGAGGACCATGGATAAGTGTACCAAATTTCTTCCATATAATAGTCATTGAAGTTTTAAAATGTGAACCAAAGTAGGGAACCAATTTACAGACATAGCTGGCAATTGTGTTGTCTAAATACTGTTGACTGTTGGTATGTTAGAGGTTTTCCAGTGTTATGATGATTTAAACACCTTTCTTATGTATAAACCACAAGTGATTACTTGTACAACCATAAAGTTTTAGGCTACTTATTAGGGAAGCATTTTTTTGTGTGTTTGAATAAACAACTGAGGTTGTTTTTATGGTGAGAACAGCTTCAATTTAATGCTGATAAAATCAATGTGGAATAAGCGTTGCAAATACTGTAATTGTATCAGATCCACAATGTTTCTTTTTGTGCCTACTGTAAGAAACTAATTAAAAAATATTTGAGTTGGGTATCAGCATTCTCTTTCGTCAGTGTGCTGATAGTTCCCTGATGATGTTAAAGCACACAACAATCCTCTCAAAACACTTCCTCTCAGCTCATTGTTTCTTCTTGTCAACAAAGGTTGAATAGTAGTTTCATCTGAACAGAGCTACATACAGTACTATTCAACACCCCTTAAGCAACGGCCCACCACTGGGTCGGTCAGTACAGACTTTTTGCTGTGCAGCCAAATATGCAGAGCTTTAATTTAAAATCTAGTAACGTTCCCAAAGTTTTCAAAGACACAAAACGTGTCAGGCAGAATTTTGACATACTATTTTTGGCAAAAATAGTATGGTAAATTGTGTATTTTGCATGTGTTTTTCCACTTTAAAGCATGCAAAATCATTTACTGTAATGGTGGTTCTGCTCTGTGGAGATCATCTTTCAGTCAAACAATTTAGTGTGGAAAGTGGACATCACTTAGAAAATTGTTTGACTTTAACACCATCGTGGCTGCTAATATCAGCAACAAATTGTCACACATTTATACTAATAGAAATAAATTGACTTACAGTAATTACATTTTCATTGGTTTGGATTTTTAGAGAGATATTCTATTTATATTTGTTGAACTGGGGGATTGCTGATACAAGCAAGACATGTCAAAAGTTTCTTCTTTAACAGAAAGGCAACCTATTTCAACCCAGCACATTCCAATTTATATTTTTCCCCCACATTGTGTCCTGCCCTCCCCTGCTGTCACTCTACTGTCCGTCCTACAGTGCTTTTGAGATGCTCATCCCCATCGTAATGACCTCCTCAGGGACCTGGAGGCACTGTCTGCAATGCCCATTCTGTTTAGTGAAGGACTTCGCCACTTCATGTGAAACAAGAAAGAGTGGTGACAGAGTGTCGTGCCGACTGTCCTCTTGTTAAAAGCTCTGATAGGAGACTGCATACAAAACCTTCACACAGAGATGAAAAGGACAGTAACTTGCAGGGTGAAGCCCTCTCTCTTGGTGTGATGATGGGGTTGGATGGAGAGCAAAAAGTCTCTTTGATAGCAACTCTCTTTGACAGCTGCTCATATTACACTGTGAATATATATGTCTTTGGATAGAAATATGAAGCAAATTATGGGAAATAGGATACATGCTTGAGTATTCAATGTGTCAATGACGCTATGTTTTGAATCCAGCTTATTATGTATATTCTATTATATTTATGTATATTATGTGCTATGTAGCAGAAGGGAGTTACAAAACTCCATTTCACTATGTAACTTTTTATATTGTGACAAATAAATGTACCTACCTACCTACCTACCTTATTACTCTTTTTTATTTCTAGGTTGATAAGGCATGTACGGTATCGATGCTATCAATAATGTTTAGCTGTATATCAAGCTATAAATATCATATGTCATTTTATAAATGTTTTGAGGATATAGACAACAAGCTAGAATCTACTGTACTGTATGTGGCAGTGCTCAAAAATGTCTTTCATTCAAGTGCCGTTTTATTCCAAAACTAATGTTTCAGTGCTGCAGGCCTTGCACTCTGTGGGGAACAGTAAAACATTGCATGTCTGCTGAAGTAGAGTTTATGCAAGAACGGTGTGTTGAAGTTTCGTCAATTTATGATATGTAACCTCAACTCTGGTGCACTTAGATAACCACTTTGGATGTGCAAATATTTCCCCAAGTCTGCGTCTTTGTCCCACGGCAGCGCCCTGACTTTCCAAAAATGGCAACTCCAGCAAGAAAACGCACATTTGTTCCCTCCTCCCCCTGCACTTCTGTGGTGATTAAAATCCAACATAATCATTGAAAACAATTAGAATCACGTCCAGGCTGTCATCTGCCTGACATGTGGCAACCCCCTCTGGATTCAGCTCCAGATCGACTGGTCTCTCTTATGGTAATAAAACTGTCTATTTTTGGGATAAGGTTGTGACAGTAGCTCCTCATTCGACTCTGCCATCAGTCTGCTACTTTGGCATTAATCGGTTTAGAAAACAACAGTTGTTTAGGTGTCCTTTATAAAGTATTGCTGGTGATAGCTGCCCCTGTGGATGTGCTTATTTGGGTTGACATACTTCAGGACGATGTTGAAGACTTATTAGGATTGTTGAGATTCTGTTCCTATTTGACAAACAATTCTAAGCAGTGGTGGAATAAATACTTAGATCCTCTACTTAACTAAAAGTAGCAAACAATGTGAAAATACTCATAAATAGAAAAAGTCAAAGTGAGGTAGTGAGGATCACATTTGTGATTTATACATTTACAGTATGTTCATTTTTTGGACATTTTTCAAATTTTTGCTGATAATGTTGCCTCTTTGGTCCTCATAAAATATTTAAATAAAACTGGTGGGCGGGAAATGTCTCTTTGGTGGAGGTGCTAACAACTTATAGACATCTGAAACTTCACAAGACACTGTTTCTTCTTGAGGGGTCACAAGCCAAAAAGTTTGGGAATCTCAGCTTTAATCTCTAAGAATGTGCTGTATTTTATAAGATAATCATAACTTTGTTTGTATAAAATCTAAAAAGAAAGTAATAACTACAGTGGTCAGACAAATGTAGCAGAGTAAAAAGTATATTTTCCTTTGAATGCAGTTGAGCAAAGGTATAAAGTACTATAAAATGGTAATATGTAAGGGATATTTTAGGTACCTCAAAATGAATTGATTGATAAATAATTTAATGAACAGGAACATATAAAACTTTATATAGATGAAATGTGGAATACAAAGAACATGTGCCAACAGCTAAAGAATATTATGTTCTAAAAAATGTTCTTAAAGTATTACATCTGCCATATGCAGTATAATAAATAGACATGATTTAGGTGTCTTAGTAATGTACCTTTTGAGTTTTGGTCAGTTGCTGGGTTTAATCAGCATTGTATCTCTATGCATGGGTCTGGTTTCTACATCCAAACTTTAAGACCTGTGATCCGGATCCCTTTTCCTTTTTTTTGTCCTTCGAACAAAACAGGAATTTTGAATATGCAGAGGGAGGAGGAGGGCGAGAGCAGCCCCCCCAGGCAACATAAAAAGCAGCATTAAGTTTCCATAATTAAACTGAACTTTCCCCTTCCGAACAGTGAGCATGACTTTGGGGCTTTAATGGAGCCTCCTCAGGTCCTTTCTCAGCCTCACATCAGCCTCCTGCATCAGCTCCTTTTTTGGAACACCGCAGGCTGCAACAATCAATCAAGAACAAGTTCATGAATAGAGAATATCTTTTCCATTATAAACAGTTACTATTTTGAACAATCTGGCCATTGTACAATGGCTTGATTTAAATGCATTGAATACTGAACGACACCACACCTTACAGCTGGTAAAGGTAATCTGTAATCCTCTGTAATGGCCTGAAGAAAAGGGCAAATGAATTACAGAAACATCCCAGTGCATAAAATGAGGACCATTATTCAACTCTGACAAAGTCAACATTCTCCAAAGTGGCATATCACATTAATGTTTACTGTGTTCCCTATACTGTTGCTTATTTTCCGTTCACCTGGGCCGCTGTGTTGCTGTGAGGAAGAAGTCAACCCAAATTATGGATATGGTGCAACATCTGAAAAACAAAACTCTTAGCAACGAGTTTGCATTTGGCGCTCTGTAGTCCTGAGATTTTTTTTTTTTTCACTTTTCTTGACAGCTTTGTAAAGATACTGCTTTCTTTCTGTCCCATTAGAATTCATATATAGTTGTGGATCCTAGCAGGTAAGGCCAAAGTGCAAAAGGGCTCACAAGTGAGGATCAGAATACACTTAATCCTGGAGTTTGAATGGCAATGGTATTTTTACTTGAAAACACCATTAGGACACTGCTTGAGAAGTAATCCATCATCTGACAGATTGTTATTTCTTTATTGTGAGAATAAAGGAAAACATTATCATTCTTTTTTCTTAGTCATTGGATAAAAGCGCCATGCAGTCAACTTTTACTTTTTTCCAAATAACTCTCCAGTCTCCAGTCTTTTTCAGAAGTGCATTAAGTTTTCTGAGTTTTTCGGGGGAATATAAGGCTTTTATCATTACTTCTCATACATTTTTGATCTAATATATAAGAAAAGCTGTGGCACAGACTTCTAAAGATCACTTATAATGAAATGTTAAAGAATGTAATCACTAAAATAACAATAATGAGCTGCACTGCCAAGTTGAAATAGGATCAGACAAGAACAAACACTGGATGGCAGAGAGCCTGTGTGAGTGTGGTCACTGGATGACAATAAGTGTGAGCCAAAGAAACAGTGTCTGTCCATCCTGTCCATCTCCGTTTGCTAGAGGAACCACTGCTGGGATTTGAAAATTGGTCTCTGTGTTGCTGGGTGAGTGGTTTTTTCCCCCTTGATGCACAAAAAAAATCTCCACTCCGCAGAGTAATCATGTATGCTTTTATAGCACTGTAGCACAACTTTGTACAATGAAACTGAAAATTAAAAAAGGAGACTTAGTTACGTTCAGAAGTGACAACAATGTCAGAGCTGTAATAAACTGAAAACCATTAAAATGACCATTTCATGTTTCTACCTATCTAATGCTCCTTTTCTTATTACAGTATCTAGCACCACTTCACTCTTCATTATCATTATCTTGAATCATTATTTTAATTCAGTTATACAGGAGTTAGTAAAATTGCAAATCCACATTACTCTCCCAAAGTTGTGTCTGCTTAAGTCTGCTTAGGTCAAAATAACTTTGTGACCACCAAAGTGGCTTTCACAGGCATAGTTGTACAATCCAAAGATGTCATTGTCATGTCAATGAAAGCATCATAGCAGAAGAAAACCATCCGCCCTCCAGCTGGTGCTGATGTCATAATTCAGATTCTTTCTGTTCACGTATAGCTCTCGTCATTTCGATGTGGAGCGCTTTGCATTGTAACCCCGCATGAAAAGTGCTACAAATAAAACGAGCTTATTTGATTGATGCTGCTGGTTGTCACTTTGGTTAACAGACTACAGCGTGCTGCACTGCCTGTAAGCACATGCTGTAGCATAAAATATTTCCTGTCTGCTTCTTCTTCTAATGAGTTTTCTAATGTTTCCAACTGAGTTGCCATCACTGAGTAGATATTATTTATTATCTTTTTAAGCATGAAGCTGGTACTTCTTAATGCTTCAGCAACTACAGTATTTGATATGTTGCAATTAATTTGCATTCTGACTTGCACCCATGCCATAAATGGGAAAAAATAACAAATTATATGCAGTATCGACCTTTATTAATTTAACAGTCAGTTTCAGTAGGGTTGGGTGCGGAGTCCTGGAAACCAAATGAAATCTCAAATGTGTTTCATATAATAGTCCTAATACTAGTCACAGTTTGCCCTGATATGAATCGTAAACCTTCAAGCTAGAAATGTAAACACTAAAGGAAAGGCAGAAACCGCCTGCACCTGAGACTACTACTTCAGTTAAGTGTGTGCTTTGGTACTTGTGAGGCTGTACTTGGTGGTGCTGTTGCATTGGGTTGCATTTTATTAAAAGATGTTCCTAATATTTTGTCTGTCACTTTTGACATGCATGGAGGAGCACTGGTGTTCAGAGAATGAAGACAAGACAGAAAGCAGGTCAGACTGGCTGTAGCAAATAAAGACAAAGACATCATCTCACTGTCTTTATTATTAATAGGAGCCCATCAAACCAATGGCATCTCCAGAAGAATGCAGAACTTTATGTAAAAACATTTCATGGTTCCACCTTCACAAATGTAAAGATTTGCGGCTTTTCTTTTAAATTATTTTAATTTATTTGTTATTTAAAATTTTGAGCTTTGCACATGCTCATTAGACAAAGCAAACGTTGACATTGAACGAGTCTTTCTGGGCTCTCGGTAATTGTGACAGCATTTCTCACTATTTTAAGAATCTATTATTGGAGAAAATAATCATGAACTAATCCAGTGTTTCCTCTAGGATTTTTTTCAGGGGGTTGGTCGACCCCCCGAAACTACCAGTGTCGTGGAGCGTGGATACATGGTGCAACACACTCATTTTTGCCTTTTAATATTCGTCACCTTCTCCGTAATTTTTTGCCAGATTCTGAATTCTGTGTTCTACAATTTAAGCACCTTTTGTCATCAGAAAATGTGTTATCACGTGGTGGTGAATAAAATTTCAACAATTCAATAAGAAAATATTACAAATTGTATCATGAAAATACTATATATTCAAATGCATGTGCAATCATGTATGGGGACAGTTCACAATAAATGTAGGCTAATGCAACAGCAGGATTTTAAAACAGGCTATTATAATACTATTTGATAGGGGACAATACAGAGTGAATGCATTTTGCAGTACATGTAGGCTAATGTGATTTCTTGACAGCCTCCATATGCTGCTGTGCTGAATACAAGTGAGTCTGATGACGCTACTCTCACACAGGCAGTGCGCATCCTTGTTTACAAAGCTTGAACAAACATATGTTTTTAATTTTTTTAACAGGTATTCTGACTCCATCACCGTCTTGCATCTGCCGATGTGGTTTCACTTCAAGCTAGCTCTTGCCAGTGAGCCATCTTCAATATGGCAGTGTGTGTGTCAGCGTGGAGGAGCCACTAAGCCCCACCCGCACTGAAACACTGACAGAGAGGACAGAAGCAACTCTGGTAAACACCACAACAACGTTGTGAGACAAAAGTTCAAATAAATGAATTCCCTGTGTGTGTTTGTGTGTGATAAAAGGTCTAGATCCCCCAAAAAACAATGTTAGGAAACTACCATAACACTGTAACACTGTAATCCATAATAAATATAATCATTAGTTGCACTCCTATTTGCCTATTGTATTTTAAAATGATGTTTGTCATGTCAGCAACCCCTGACAAACATAACCATACTAATAGTACTTTTTACTTTTGATACTTAAGTATTTTTAAAAGCAGGTACTGTTGTACCTTGACTGAAGTAAAAATTTAAATTGAAGACGGAGCGGAGTGGGCAAATATTTAGCAATGGTATCAGTACTTTTACTCAAGTACAGGATTTGTGTACTTTGTCCACCACTGAATTTTGAATCTCCCGCCTGAGGAAACAATCATAGAGGTTAAAACAGAGCAAAGGAAACAGGCACTCCAACGTCTGTATTAGCCTGATTAATGAATGGTGTAGACACATGATCTTCAATGTTAGATGTCTTCTCAATGGGTGGTTTCACATCTTTAACTTGCCCAAGGTTTGTGCCTGTTTTTTTTTGGACTGTCTCATTGTGCAGTTAGAGGGTCTACATTTGTTGGTTAACCCAAATCTGTCATGGTTTTGGGTTTAAGTGTTATTAATTCCTGTTTTATTTTGATAATCCCTTTATCTTGTGTCTTTGAGAACTTCTCTTTCTGACTTTATGAATCATCCTGCTCTGTATATTAGGGTTTTCCTTGTGTCATTTATTAATTTGTTCCCATTCCTCTTATGTTTTGGTGTATTTAACTTCCTGCCTGTGTTTTCCCTTTATCTAGTGCCACTTTGTCATTGTCTGTTCCAGCCTTCTCCCAGTGTCCGTTTCCCTGTGTTTTTGGATTTTCTATGTTTCCCCTTGAATGTTGCCTGTTTTCTGGATTTTGGACTTCAGGCTTTGGATTTGCTTGCCTTTTTGGACTGCTTTCCTGGTCTAAACTTGCCTGCCTTACCACTCTACAAGCCTTTGCCTTGTTGTGTTTGATAAATCATTGAACTGTACCTGCTTTTGCCTCAGATGTCTGCTAACTAGCTTAGCTAACTTTGTTTTTTCATTACTTTGATCTATCTCGGTGTTTGGTTTATGTCTTTTTTGATATTTCCCCCAGCCTTTTCTCTTAAAATCTGTTAGGCTACTTGAGATCAAGGGCTACATGAATTAATTTGAACCTTAAAGTGAATGTCCACAATAACTTAAATAAAACCTGGAGTAGTTTTATTGCTTTAAAGAAGACCTTAACGTCGAAATGTCTTGGCATAACATTGAACCTCTTTCTTGTTTATTTTGTACCTATAGTCAGGAAGCATTCATAACATGAAAAAGAAGCTCAGTGGATCAAAGCATGTGTAACCTGAAATTCAATGGCATATAGAGTTCATCACCAGTGCGATCCTTTTTCTTTTATTCTTATCTTAGCCTTCTGCCCTGTGCCCTATATCAGCTGACAAAACCAATTCACTGTGAAAAACAGATCTCAGACTATTCCCTTTGCTAATTATATTACTGGATGTTTATCTACCAAAATTTAATTTGTTTAGAAGTGTGATGCATAACATCACATTATTAATTCTCACCTAGAACTTTTTCTATTTATGGAACCAGGTTCTCACATAATTAGGGCAGACTAATTACTTAGAAAAGTTATTTAAGTCTTGACGCTGGATCTATCTACTGTGCTCAGGCTTCATTAAGAGCTTTGTCTCTTTGTGTGAAGAGACAATGATAGCACACCAATCAAAACAAAGCAAGTCTGTCAACGGTTTAACTTTCTAACACTTGCAAAACTTTTTTCATGGTTGGGTTATAAGTCAAAGACAGTATTTTCTGTAATGTGCAGTTTAATTGCCATTTAATGCTGCACATAATTCCAGTGTTTCCCATACATTTGATTTATTTGTAAATCAAATCATTGTTATCTAAAATCGTATCTCATTGTATAGATTCGCTCAGCACCACTCCTCACTCACTTGCTCCCTCTTTGTCACAGATATATTAGCCCCTTTCACACTGCCTTATTTTCCAGGGGTGTGGTGCCAAAATGCCAATATGCTGGCTCGCTGTGCTTTATGAAGGGTATAGAGCCGGAAAGGGGGGGAAGATGTGATCCACCTCTGAGTTGGGAATGTTTAACAGAGACGGAATGATGCACGTGCGAAAAGACACAGCCGGCATGCCGGTGTTGTTTTAAGCAAGTGTTATGCCTTCCACATCACATGTACACGAGGGACCGCTATGATCCGCGTGATGAAATAATTGCCATCAGAGGGTAGACGCCAGACATCTGCGTGCTTCCCATTTTTTGTGAACCACTACGCTACCAGGGCACCAACTGATCTACTGCGCATGTGTGCAGTGAGTCCAGAAAGTAGTATAAAAGACTCCAGAAAGTAGTATAAACAGAACAGCTACAGCTTTGTTTGTGACCTGACCTTACTTTTCTTCATGAGAGGGAAGAATTTAGAACATTGCTTGGCACTGCGGGGAGCCCCCAGCTGCAGTAGTGCATGGATCATGCATAATATTCATCCAGCCAGAGGGTCTCGTACTAATGACACAACCCGTACCGGAGAGGGAGTGGGGCGGACCAGGGACAGGAGATCGCAGAGCGACTGGCCCATTGCAGACGGTTGGTTATCATTCCCTCTGGCCTGATGAAGTCTGGTGCTCCTGATTTTACGCATGGATCCATGATGATGAGAAATATAGAAATTAATGGCAATAAAGCATGCTGTCAATATTTTAGAGACCCCCCAAAATATCACAAATCATGCTTTTAGGGGAGCTGATGTTGGGCTCCCCCATAGTTCGCACCCTGGTAAGTATTATGAACATTGATCCACAACTTAGTCCAAAACTAATGCATTCAATTTAACTCTGATAAGTTAGTGTATCTATGTTCTTAACACAACACTGTCCGTGTCAGAGACCCACCTTTAAATAGGTTATTAGCAAGCATTTAAGGAGCTTAGCTAATGTTAACGTTAGACAGCAGCTGGGTTGTCCAGGTTAGCATGCTATACATAGCTGCTAGTCAGTATCGAATGCACACAACCCATCAGCTGCAGTTGAGTAGTTTTTTCACCTGTTTTTTATGGTATTAATTGTACAAGAGTAAAGATTTTCACCCACCACTGCTTTTACGTGAAAAGCTGGACGCACAGGATTAATGAGCCCTAGTAATCTATCCCTCATAAACTGGCAGTATACTGAGATATAACCAACAAGTCTGGTGAGTGGGATTATTTTGCAGCCACCTGTTGTTATTTCCAATTGATTTAACTGAGGTAAACACAGTGGACAACTTTGTATAAAATCTCTGGAGGCTGGAGGTCTATGAAACATAACTGTCGTAGGGCCTTTAAATACAGCAGGGACTCAATAAATTGAATCCATTCAGAGCATTTCTAAGTCTGACAGACAGAGCAGTGAACTGATGTGCTGTCATATAGTTACAGTAAACTGAATAACATCCCTTAATTGAAAGTTAGTTAAAGTACTACTGTATTTAGTTGAGATTTAAGACATCATTATACATTTGTCTTTCAGGTTATGTTATAGGTCTCTGCAAGTGTGAATGGCTGACAGTACTGTACAATGTAAGTGTATTTTGCAGTTTATGGGCTTTAATAGAAAAATCTGGGGGCAAAATTATGTGTTACGGTCTCAAGTGCTGTCGCCATTCCTGCAGTGGCAAACTGGAACAGAATGTATTTATACTGACAGTGACAACAGAGATGTTTGGGTTAATCATGATCAGCAGTCTGGTTACGACCAAGCAGCAACCTTGGGGGCTGAAAAAACTAATGCGGAAGTGTCAAAACCTGCCGTTCGATTAATGGCCACTTGAAGCTCCAAAAGCTAGTCAATTTCCCTAGAACCACATGTTAAAATGGCCAACTTTACAGCAGAAATAAACATGTTTACAGCCTGGTACAAAAAACAGTTTTGGTCTCTTTAGCTGATTTGCTCCTTCATGAAAACTGTGTCAAGAAATCAATACAATACAGAACAAAATCCTCGTATTTGAAAATGTATTTAATTAGAGAGTGTGCATGTAGGAGTGTTGAGCACAACAACAGTGTATAAGAGCCTAATTATCACATCTGACTATAATTTAACTAACACTGCCACACACAGCATACGAAATGAGTTATACTCAAGTGGCAGATACTGGCTTGGCTCTCTGCTTACCAGTTTAAATTACATTAAATCTTAAAGTTATGCATATTTAATGGTGTGGCCACCATGAGTGACAGGTGGGTACAATGTAGGCATTTTTTAAAGGGTGTTTATATACTTGGTTTATATGTTCTATATGTGATGAGCCTCCGCTCACTTTGCATTGAAAAAATCATCCAGGTATGACATTGTCTGCAGCCTTGCTGATTGCACTAATATCCATGACCTCTAAAATAGAGCTGTTTCCTTTCCAGACTGTCTTTTGCATAATGAATGTGTCCACAAAAAAGTAAGTACTCGTTTAATCCAGTAGCTGTAAGTTGTCGTAATACCCATCTGTGCAAAAAATACCCCTTCCTCTTGAACTGAAATGGACAGGCTTCAGCCAAAATTCATCCAACATCTTGCTGCACTCAGCTACGATGCAAAAACACTTTACATCCATTCTTGCCTCTCTTTACTAGCTGCCTGTGAGTTTTGAATTAATAGAAGTTTTACTTTTTACTACTGTTCATGATCAGGTTTTTAGCCACATATGTTAGCCCTTGTATATTTCAGTGCACCCTAAGCTCAAAACATGATTCATGACATGATCATGTGAGAACAATCAACATTTATTACATATTTGTCTACATATAGACTGCTTAAAGTCACCAATGACCTTTTAATGGCTGCTGATGAAGGTATGTGCTCAGTCCTGGTACTCCTGGAACTTAGCGCTGCTTTTGACACCATTTATCACAACATCATGTTAGACAGACTGAGGCACTGGGTGGGGATCTCTGGTACTGCCCTAGAATGGTTTTCATCCTACCTGTACCTAGTAAATCACATTAAGCCTGTGGCAAAGAACCTTGGTGTCTGGTTTGATAGTAATTTAAATTTCAAGCAGCACACCATAAAGCTTGTTCAATCATGTTTTTATATACTTAGAAATATAGCAAAAATTCGATCTATGTTAACTTTTAAGGACACCGAGACCATTTTACACGCCTTCATCTCATCACGCCTCGCAACAGCCTTTTCACTTGTTTAACCCAAAAATCTACTGATTGACTCCAGACTGTCCAGAACTCAGCTGCCAGGCTTTTAACCAGAACAAAGAAATATGACCACATCACCCCTATTTTAGCTTCATTACACTGGTTCCCAGTATGTTTTAGAATTCACTTTAAAATTTTACTGATCACTTTTAAAGCTCTTCATGGCCTCTCACCTTGCTATATTTCTGACCTTTTAGTCCCATACGCACCAGCACGTACCTTGAGATCCTCGGGCAGAGGTCTGTTGTCTGTTCCAGAGTCTCGACTGAAAACTAAAGAGGACAGAGCGTTTGCTGTCAGGGCCCCGAGGCTCTGGAACAGCCTGCCCGAGGAAATCAGGTCGGCTGAGTCAGTGAACTCTTTTAAGTCCCTTCTTAAAACATACTTTTATAGGAGAGCCTTTCCCGATCTTATTTGACTTTATTTTATTTTATTCTATTTTATATTTATCTTAAACGTGTATTTTGGTCTTTTCAATGTTTTCTTGCGTGAGTGAGTCTATATCCTGCGGTTTTGTATGATAGTAAATCTGTGATAACATTAACACGCCCTCTTTTCCCCTGGTGATCATTAGCACATTGAGATCTCCGTGTCTACTTTAAATGTGAAGCAGAAATGTCATCCTGTGGTAGTTGTACTTTGGATTCAGGACAGTTGTGTTTTGTAGTGAAAAATAAATGCCACATCTAGTCCCTAAAGTCTAGGGGCGTGCCTTCAGCGTGGAAGTGTAACTCTAAATCCTGCAGCTAATCCAACTTAATACTACAGTATAATCAATACTTTGCAACTGGTTATTTCTGTGCAAATTCTCTCCCATTCTGTGATAATCTTTTAATACCGTTTTGGTACGCCAGTGTGCATCCTTTCTTCTCTCCCATGTTGACGAAGTGAGTCATTCGTTTTTGAATCTGCACATTAGTAATTGTAGCCTACACTGTATTTTAGATAACCATTTAAAGTATAAGGAATAGTCTAAAGCTTAGTCTAAACACATCCTCTAAAAGTGAAAACAGGATGCCTTAATCGGTCCGTAGTTGTCAAATTTAAAACCTCAGGTACTCACAGGAAATCTTTAAAGATGATAGCATATATTTAGAGCACCATTGTGATGAACAGACTACCACTGACAGTTCTCAAGATGCACAGGGCTCCATGCTCCCACTGCAAAGTGACGCAGCATGACAGTATGGAATCTACACACAGCTGAATTCCCTTTATCCAAAGGAAACAAACAAAAAATGTGAACGTCAGCCTGGTTGATTTCTTTTAGGAAAATAATACTGCTTAGCCTTTTCTGATTATCTGAACTTCTAGAAGTTGATTTGAAGAACTTAAAAATGGATTTTACTTACAAAGAACTGTTTTTATAAGGCCCTGCACATGTGTTATTTTAATTATTTTTAAGGTTAAGACCTCTAAAAATTCAATACTGTACCTGAAAGCATCCTGTGTAGACACAGACGGAGCACTGAAGCTGCTGCTGCTGCTACTCTAACTCAATGCTCACGTTCCGCTAACTGTGTAAACATGGCGTTACACTCTGACAGACTGTTAAGCTAAAGAAGCACCCTGGCAGCAAATCCAGTCCTCTGTCAGTGTCTGTAGGATGCATTCAGCCACTGTACTGCTGTGTGGGTCACCTGCAATTTGACAAAGCCGAATTCACTACCCCTGGAGTTCACATAAACACATTAAAAATACCTTTCTTACTTGTGACAGACTTTCATCACCTGACTGGAGTATTTCAGCCACTTTAAACTCATTGTTTTAGTTTCACAGCCAAACAACTGTTTGTTGTTTTGGTTCAGTCTTACTTCTCTCATCTGCACTACTTCACGCTGAAGAGCTTTGTCACTAAGAAACTGTGAAAAAGAAACCCTTTGTATGGTACCAAACAGCATACAGACAAAGCAACTAGCTATCCACCAAAACAGAGCTAAAAGGGGAGTGAGGATTGGATGTACATAAACTCCAAATTACGCTCCTTTTCTGCTGGATGTATAAATAGTCACCTGTGGACCATCCTAACTTAAAAGCTGATAATATGTCACTGTTGAGTTTACAACCTCTTTTTGCTGCCCTCAATTGGCCAAAAAATAAATACATGCAGATTAAATATATTAAAAATAACATAATAATAATAAATATTTAATTTTAATTGAAATGCACTGGGGGGAAAAACTCTTTGGTTGTTTAAAAATAGAAGGTTAGGATCCAAATTCCATTGCAGATAGTTTGGCAGAACATAGCAGAACAAGCACTGCAAACACTGAATTTAGTCTAACACATACACACATACCCACCCACACCCAAATGAAATATTGTTAGCTAACTACAGCAAAACACAGCTTTGACATTTATCTTATAGTTGTTTGTGGTTAATGAATATACTTGGACTAGGGGAATAAAGAACCAGTGATCAGACTGGAACAATTAAAGCATTATGCACCACTGTACTTACTGTGTTGTGGCCCTCACATCACCCCAGAGATCCCGCACTGGTCTCCAAAGAGAGCAGATGAAAAACCATTTAAAGTCCTCAGTTTACATCAATCATTCAGTCAACCTAGTGCTCTACTTTTTCTGCCCAAATGATGCACTTGTCTACATCTGTTTATGGACTGAATTCCTTTTTATCAGAAAACAAGAGCGGCATTACACCACAGCTTAGCAATGGGCTGCATGCTAAAGAAGTCACTCCAGAGTGCAGTGACTCTGTGTTCCGGGTAGCTTGTTCTTTCTGCACTCATCCTCTTCATTTGCATTCACAGTGGAGCACGTGCCTTGCCAAGCAGCTCACACAGCGAGGCCAAGGTCAGGTATTGTCTTGCTCATACACGTCAGACTTCCCAGGTGCAACCCCTCACACCTGACTGCCCCTACAGCTAAATGTCTTTGAACACCGCTGGTGCATTGGCTATGTCAGATCCACAAGTCTCGGGTGGGACTCACAAACCTTATCAGTGCAAGGAAAAAACAAGTCCACTCACTCTGCATAAGATGAGTGAAAATATAAATTTAAGTCCAATTTTCCACAGCCTGTTTGTAGCAGAACCTCTATGCAATACCAGAAAACTATAGACAGACATAAATAACTATACATCCAGTCTCTTTATTGTTCCGGCAGTGTAAAATCAGTATTCACAAATGAAGCCATCAGTTCGGAATGTATAGCAATCAGAATCCATCATGTCTTTGTGAGTAGCTGATCAAATATTAAAATGGTTTTTGCCAAAAATGACACTGCACCATGCGGAGGGCTGTTTTTCTGATGTCTACTGTCAACACTTTAACAAAGTAATATCCCTAAAAGTTTCAAATGGTGTCGGAGAAACTTCCGAATGACCTTTGCACAAAGCTTTACAAGGCACATATTGTCAGGTAAGCTTTCCATGGCATATAAATGGCACATTTAGAGTGAATTAACGTCTTGAGCTGTTTTTAATGTCACACTTGCTTCGCTGTGACCTTGCATGAAACATTTCCTTTTCATCTCACTTTGATGATAGACTGCTGCATTTTTGGTTTATGAGGATTTCATGCTCATCTCCTCCCTCGTATGTTATACCAGGTGGCAATCTGACAACTCAACAATTTTATCCCCATTTTTCAGACACACCGTCGGTATAGCTTTCAGCAAATACTTGCCAGCATCTTTTCCCTTCCTCCATAAAACTGCAATTGCTTTACTTTCAATTTCTCAAACCTTCAACAATAACTTTGACCAGTGGATAAAGTCAGAGCTTATGATGCAATAGAATGCATGAATGTTTCAGTGAATGAATATGTCGCAGTAGTATTTGCATATATTATAACGCCTTTAGTGCTTGCATATGCCACCTATTTTAAATAAAATGAGCAAGTGATCCAGATGACTTACAAAGTAAAACAGGAACAGAGGGATTGTCAAAGGCTGGGATGCATATAATTTGGAACGCTATATGCCTCTCCCTCGCCTGTTATGCCATCTGGAATTGTTTGGGGAAATGTTGCAAGGCACATGCTTTCCAGGCAGTAAGTGAAAATGAAAATTTAGTGAGTTTTGTCCTGATCTTTTGCACTTGTACTGTGTGAAGCTGAGGACCAACACAGTTCTCAACACTTTTAGTTATGTGGTGTTCTTTCACAGTTTCTGCAAAGGTGCAATCTTTATGTGCTGGACATCACATGTTTTATTAAAATTCCAAGTGCCATTTGAATCCCACACATATAATAAATATAAATGGTTTTAGGGCTGCTCAGACAAACTAAAAAAAAACTGGATAATGTTTTGAGTTTAGTTTTGGGTTATGTTTGGTTTGTATTTTTCCCCTGTGTGTTTCCGGTTTTGCCATTGTTTCATGTGTCTATCTATTTGTGTCTGTTTCTCTCGTTCCTTGTCCCTAGTTATTTATGTCTTGGGTCTTAGTCCTGCATTTTAGTTCTTTGCCTCAGTTCTTAGTTCTGTGCTTTAGTTCAGGTTAATGTTATTCCTGATCTGTGTATTTCTGTGTTTCATTATTTGATCTTGTCTTAAGGGTTGTAGCTTAGTTTATTCTATGTTTATCTGCATGTTTTGTACCTGTTCGAGTCCTATGTCTTCATGTTTTAGTGTAGTCCTGTCTCCTGTTTGGTCCGGTCTCAGTCCAGTGGTTTGTCATGTAGTTTGTGTTTGCTTTGCTCCTGCTCCCAAGCTTCTTGTGGATTTTTGGTTCTAAACAGATTTCTTGTTTTTTGTTGGACTTGTTGTATCTGCCACCATTTTCGTGAGTACGCCTTCAGTTGAATAAATGTTGAACTGAACCTGCTCAGGTCTGGTGTCCTGTGTTTGTGTCCTCAATCTTGCTCACACACTGCAAAACCCTAACAGATAATGTGCATCTACTTTAAATCTGCACATGTCACAGGCTCCTAAAAAATAATAAAATTGTAACAAAATTAAATTACAATGCATTTTTTAAGGTGATTGTGCCATCATTATTCATCAGTTGCAAAGCACAGGCATGGGCGTGGGTAAGGCCTACTGCATACAAACTGCATTGTAATGACTTGCAACTGTAACTGGCTTCTAATGTTTCCAAAAAAATGGACACTCACGGCTAGTCTAAAAGTATATGAACAGTCTTCTTATTATGATCTCGTCATATGACTAAAGTTTTGTAATAGAGTCAATTGTTGACACCATTCCATTTGCTGAGGAAGACTACAAACAATAATTTGAACAGATCCTGATTTGCTGAGATGTAAATCAGTTAATACACACCAAGCTTCAGCTTCCCACTGTGGTGCTCTTCGCCTCTCTCTTGTTGGTTGTTCAGAATATAAGGACACTTCTTCATGTCTTAGTGTTTACTTATCTTTGTACAGAAACAACTGATGACATGCTTCCTGATATGCAATGCTATTCATGAACATCTTATTATACTGTATGAAATTCAAATAATCTGCAAGACCTTTAAAATAACAACCACTCTATGCAATGACTTGTATATATCTTAAAGGAGACCTATTATACTGCATTTCCAGTCTTACATTGTTGTTCTGTGACTTCTGTATGGCAACTTTGCATGATTCAAATTTAAAAAAAATAATTTTCTATCTTATACTGGCTCATCATTTTGGCCTTCATTAACTTCTGTGTCGGGTCTACATGCGTAGCCTACGGCGTACTTGTGAGTCGGTGTCTCTGTTGTTCTGCAATTATAAAATATACTAGTTGGAATGGGGGTAAAATAATACAGGTGCTGGTCATATGATTAGAATATCATCAAAAAGTTGATTTATTTCAGTAATTCCATTAAAAAAGTGAAACTTGTATAATGTATACATTCATTCCACTCAGACTGATATATTTCAAGTGTTCATTCCTTTTAATTTTGATGATTATAACTGACAACTAATGAAAACCCCAAAATCAGAATCTCAGAAAATTTGAATATTTTGAAAAGGTTCAATATTGAAGACACCTGGTGCCACACTCTAATCAGCTAATTAACTGGAAACACCTGCAAAGGCATTTAAATGGTCTCTCAGTCTAGTTTTGTAAGCTGAGCAATCATGGGGAAGACTGCTGACTTGACAGCTGTCCAAAAGTCGACCATTGACACCTTGCACAAGGAGGGCAAGATACAAAAGGTCATTGCTAAAGAGGCTGGCTGTACACAGAGCTCTGTGTCCAAGCACAGAGGCGAAGGGAAGGAAAAGATGTGGTAGAAAAAAGTGTACAAGCAATAGGAATAACCACGGATTGTGAAACAAAACCCATTCAAAAATGTGGGGGAGATTCACAAAGAGTTGACTGCAGCTGGAGTCAGTGCTTCAAGAACCACCACGCACAGACGTATGCAAGACATGGGTTTCAGTTGTCTCGCCTGGGCTAAAGACAAAAAGGACTGGACCGCTGCTGAGAGGTCCAAAGTTATGTTCTCTGATGAAAGTAAATTTTTCATTTCCTTTGGAAATCAAGGTCCCAGAGTCTGGAGGAAGAGAGGAGAGGCACAGAATCCACGTTGCTTGAAGTCCAGTGTAAAGTTTCCACAGTCAGTGATGGTTTGGGGTGCCATGTCATCTGCTGGTGTTGGTCCACTGTGTTTTCTGAGGTCCAAGGTCAACACAGCCGTCTACCAGGAAGTTTTAGAGAACTTCATGCTTCCTGCTGCTGACCAACTTTATGGAGATGCAGATTTCATTTTCCAACAGGACTTGGCACCTGCACACAGTGCCAAAGCTACCAGTACCTGGTTTAAGGA
>NC_060156.1:6261034-6265561 GCF_021292245.1 Micropterus dolomieu | reverse complement strand
GAGAGACCATTTAAATGCCTTTGCAGGTGTTTCCAGTTAATTAGCTGATTAGAGTGTGGCACCAGGTGTCTTCAATATTGAACCTTTTCAAAATATTCTAATTTTCTGAGATTCTGATTTTGGGTTTTCATTAGTTGTCAGTTATAATCATCAAAATTAAAAGGAATGAACACTTGAAATATATCAGTCTGAGTGGAGTGAATGTATACATTATACAAGTTTCACTTTTTGAATGGAATTACTAAAATAAATCAACTTTTTGATGATATTCTAATTATATGACCAGCACCTGTACATGGAACCGGCCGTGCAGGCTTTGGTCGGCTTCACTGTTTCAACTGTGGATTACCCCCTTGCCGTAACCTAGCAGATGGTATAAGTTACTCACAAGCCCACAACCATACAACATCATTGTTCCACATCTTACCATTAGGACTAAACGTTGAACTGTTGCCGGTGTTCTGACGATCTAACGTTATGCTGCCTTGCCGAAAAATGCTACCATAGCGCAAATCAATAGACTCGACTCTGCCCTGCTCCGTTTTCCATTGCAGGTAGTACCCAGAGATAGTACGTAGCGTGTTATGACGATGTAATGTTCAACATGACACACACACCAGCGATCCACACAGCTTTCTCTTTTTTAAGTTAAAACGTTTCAACATTCCTCAGAATGTAAAGACAGATGAGCGGTATGAAAACCTTCCAGCTGTGTTTTCCTCTGCTGTTGTTGCTGCAGCGGTCTGTGTGACGGTGGGAGCAGAGGGCTCTGTGAGCGGGCGGCTGAGGGTGTGCCTGACCCCTGCTAGCCTATTTATGACACGTTTTCATTGTGACCTCACAAGTAAAGGAAGTGAAGGGCTGGACTACAAACGAGCTGTTTTCAAGCGGTTCAGAGCAGTGTTTTCTGTGGGAGATGGGAACTCCCTTTGGCCTGGACTTTGGGCTTTTTCACTTTGCAAACCTGTTACAGGCACAAAAAAAGAGAGATAACTCAATAAAGGAGAGGGGAAAAGCCAAACAGCATAATACCATCTCTTTAACTTTTTTTTATTTTTGCTTTTATTTAACATTTGGACTCGAAAAATTCTTTTAATGAAATGAAGTTTTTAAGAGAAATGTTGCTTCGGTGAAATTGCTCACAACTCACTAACTGAAACGTGCCCCAACTAAATAACTAACCCTCTCTTATTGTTTCTCTTATTTTCAATTTCCAATGTTGAAAGGTATCTACTTTACTAATTTGGCAGATGCTTTATCCAAAGTGACTTACATTTGAAGAACAACATACTCAGTAAAGTAAGAGATCTACGAGTAACAGTGAATACTAGTAAGAGCTAATAACGCATTCAGCATCAATGGGATAAATACCTAGGGGAAGCAATAAGAGTTAACAACAAGAAAATTGTGGTGTATGACAAATGACAGCAAAGGACAACATTTGTTGGAAGAGCACAGTGCCAAAAAGGAACGTAAGCCTGTACTATAGAGTTTAGGTAGATGGGTGCAATAATTAAATGTACTTTCCACCACTAAAATACAGCCACGAAAGAAATGTATCCATCACTTACACAAACACAGTATATGCATCACAGTTATTGTACCTTATCTGTTAGAGTTGGGAAGAGGTCTGCTCTCAGGAAGCGGACTACTAAGCCAGGCACAACACACACCACAGTGGTGAGCAGAATGACCAACCATACACTCTTCTCTGATAGACAGTTACGTGCCGTGCCTGAGGACGCACAAATCAAAATGTATTTATAATTAATTTCCAAGCATCAGTGTTATTTATTTACATATGTCCAACTGAGCCACACTCACCTATGAATGGGAAATTTCTTGGAAAGACGCCAAATATGCCATCACTTTGCATAGCAAACAAAATGGCAAAGTACACTGTCAGGCTACCCCACGTGAGGAGGTGATTAACAGCTGTCCAGTAGTGTTTGTCGAGTCCAATCTAGGAAAAGATGCATGTATCTTAAACACAAATATAGAGTCTTAACAGGGCTATTTTTGTCTGATTTGTTCTTGCTGTTTATACTCTTACCTGAACACTTACGACTATGACCAAGGATGTTGCTATGGTGACTGCAAACGCTTGTTGGTCAGATAAGTGGGAGCCGTCCTCTTTCACCATGACAGAGAAGGCACCATAAGGAATGAAGAAGAGCAGGAATGATGTGCATACCCCCTGCACTGTGCACAGGAAAAACTGGCATTTGTTGAAGAGAAGGTTTTGCTGGCCGGGTTTGTACAGGCTCGGGTAGCGAAGGCTGTTCTGGTCATTGACATCCTTTATGAAACAGAGATATCATGCATGTTATGTGAGGTGTTAAGTATTATTACATTTAATGGCAGTAGGGTAGCTGTAAGGTGATGCATTGAGGCAGGTGCTTGATGGTAGTTGGCAAAAGTATGGCGGAGGGTAAATTTGATATGATAGATGAACAATATAATATTGGATATGGTTTGCATAAGGGGCTCTACTCACGCACAAGTTTATATTATTTAGGGACCTTTTGGAAGTTTATTAATCATGCCATAGAAAAAGAGGTCTACAACAATAAGATATTCACCTGTATGACTAATGGGGACTATACATTTAGAAATGAAAAGTTTCTTTAAAAAGATTAAGGTAATTTGGTATTGACTATATAAGTCAGCGCTGTGTTATCATCACATAATTAATAGAGTTACCTGATCAAAAAGTCCCATCGCGAGGACTGGTAAAGATGTGTAGACTATATTGAAGAGGGTAATGAACCACTGGTCATACACAGTCTGTGGACAGAGCACAGATGTAAATATCATTAATCCAACACAAAAAGGAGAAACTTTCAAAAATATATAGGCCTTGCAACAATTCTTTAGCTTCCTTACCTGAGCCGAGAAACCACAGAAGAAACCGTACCAGAAGTGCACCAGTGTGAAGGCAAAGTTCTTGTAGAAGAAATAGTACAGGAAATTACACATGCGGAAGTAGGACCAGCGTCCGTGCACCAGCAAGAGCCGCTGCAGGTACCGAAACTGAGCGAAGGAGTAATCTGATGCCAGAACTGCCTGCATCCCCTCCTGACCGCTTATCCCAACACCGATGTGAGCAGCTGCAGAAGAAACACACAAAGTGGATTACTGCCCTTTGAATAGAAAATATTCACCATATTAAAAGCACATCCTGTGATCCAATTGACACTTTATTATTGGTTGAGGGATTTAAATACAACAGGGGAACACCAAGGTTAAATAGGTCTGTATTCTGATAAGTTGAGAAAAAAAGAGTTTTCATCTATAACTCAGACTCTTCAAATATGTATGTGAATGTACATCAAGTTTATGTAGTTAAAAAAACTGCCGATTGGGAATTGTCTTGTTTGACACAGAAGAGCAAACCTGAAGCTGTCAGAGACAACACTGCAGAAAGCTGCTGACTACAGCAGAAAATTAGTTTCAGAAGGAAAAACACTCTTCTTTCTACTGTGTTACAGTTATTGACCACCACAGTTTCTGCAGAAGGCTTTCATCAAGGATTCAGTGTCTTGCTAACGAACACATTAGCAAAGCCTGTCGACCGAGAGCAGCTTCATCTTAGCTCACTGCTGCACTGCAGTCGTGTAGCCCCAGTTTGTGCCTCTGATGTATCACCATTACATTTGAGAAACAGAGCTACAGGTGCTGGTCATATAATTAGAATATCTTCAAAAAGTTGATTTATTTCAGTAATTCCATTCAAAAAGTGAAACTTGTATAATGTATACATTCATTCCACACAGACTGATATATTTCAAGTGTTCATTCCTTTTAATTGTGATGATTATAACTAATGAAAACCCCAAAATCAGTATCTCAGAAAATTAGAATATTGTGAAATAAACTTCAATATTGAAGACACCTGGTGCCACACACTAATCAGCTAATTAACTCAAAACACCTGCAAAGGCCTTTAAATGGTCTCTCAGTCCAGTTCTGTAGGCTACACAATCATGGGGAAGACTGCTGACTTGACAGCTGTCCAAAAGACGACCATTGACACCTTGCACAAGGAGGGCCAGACAAAAAAGGTCATTGCTAAAGAGGCTGGCTGTTCACAGAGCTCTGTGTCCAAGCACATTAATAGAGAGGCGAAGGGAAGGAAAAGATGTGGTAGAAAAAAAGTGTACAAGCACCTGGTGAGGAATGTGAAACAAAACCCATTCAAAAATGTGGGGGAGATTCACAAAGAGTGGACTGCAGCTGGAGTCAGTGCTTCAAGAACCAAGCACAGACGTATGCAAGACATGGGTTTCAGCTGTTGCATTCCTTGTGTCAAGTCACTCTTGAACAAGACACAGCGTCAGAAGCGTCTCGTCTGGGCTAAAGACAAAAAGGACTGGATTGCTGCTGAGTGGTCCAAAGTTATGTTCTCTGATGAAAGTAAATTTTGCATTTCCTTTGGAAATAAAGGACTCAGAGTCTGGAGGAAGAGAGGAGAGGCACAGAATCCATGTTGCTTGAAGTCCAGTGTAAAGTCTCCACAGTCAGTGA
>NC_060156.1:6260597-6261014 GCF_021292245.1 Micropterus dolomieu | reverse complement strand
CTGTTCACAGAGCTCTGTGTCCAAGCACATTAATAGAGAGGCGAAGGGAAGGAAAAGATGTGGTAGAAAAAAGTGTACAAGCAATAGGAATAACCGCACCCTGGAGAGGATTGTGAAACAAATCCCATTCAAAAATGTGGGGGAGATTCGCGCACAGACGTATGCAAGACATGGGTTTCAGCTGTCGCATTCCTTGTGTCAAGTCACTCTTGAACAAGACACAGCGTCAGAAGCGTCTTGCCTGGGCTAAAGACAAAAAGGACTGGATTGCTGCTGAGTGGTCCAAAGTTATGTTCTCTGATGAAAGTAAATTTTGCATTTCCTTTGGAAATAAAGGACTCAGAGTCTGGAGGAAGAGAGGAGAGGCACAGAATCCATGTTGCTTGAAGTCCAGTGTAAAGTCTCCACAGTCAGTGA
>NC_060156.1:6254185-6260577 GCF_021292245.1 Micropterus dolomieu | reverse complement strand
GCTGTCGCATTCCTTGTGTCAAGTCACTCTTGAACAAGACACAGCGTCAGAAGCGTCTCGTCTGGGCTAAAGACAAAAAGGACTGGATTGCTGCTGAGTGGTCCAAAGTTATGTTCTCTGATGAAAGTAAATTTTGCATTTCCTTTGGAAATAAAGGACTCAGAGTCTGGAGGAAGAGAGGAGAGGCACAGAATCCATGTTGCTTGAAGTCCAGTGTAAAGTCTCCACAGTCAGTGAGGGTTTGGGGTGCCATGTCATCTGCTGGTGTTGGTCCACTGTGTTTTCTGAGGTCCAAGGTCAACGCAGCCGTCTACCAGGAAGTTTTAAAGCACTTCATGCTTCCTGCTGCTGACCAACTTTATGGAGATGTAGATTTCATTTTCCAACAGGACTTGGCACCTGCACACAGTGCCAAAGCTACCAGTACCTGGTTTAAGGACCATGGTATCCCTGTTCTTAATTGGCCAGCAAACTTGCCTGACCTCAACCCTATAGAAAATCAATGGGGTATTGTGAAGAGGAAGATGTGATACGCCAGACCCAACAATGCAGAAGAGCTGAAGGCCACTATCAGAGCAACCTGGGCTCTCATAACACCTGAGCAGTGCCACAGACTGATCGACTCCATGCCACGCCACATTGCTGCAGTAATTCAGGCAAAAGGAGCCCCAACTAAGTATTGAGTGCTGTACATGCTCATACTTTTCATGTTCATACTTTTCAGTTGGCCAACATTTCTAAAAATCCTTTTTTTGTATTGGTCTTAAGTAATATTCAAATTTTCAGATACTGAATTTAGGATTTTCATTAGTTGTCAGTTTTAATCATCACAATTAAATGAAATAAACATTTGAAATATATCAATCTGAGTGTAATGAATGAATATAATGTCCAAGTTTCACTTTTTGAATGGAATTACTGAAATAAATCAACTTTTTTATGATATTCTAATTATATGACCAGCACCTGTATATACGTGTGGCTGTTATAGGCTTTTCAAAAGTTATCGACCGAATGGATCACATTCTGAAAATTTACTTCAAAGCACAGAGCACGTCCTGTTGGCTCAGAGGAATTGTAGGGCTACCCAGCCGCCCAATCGCAGTTCTTACAGTCCGCGTCGCCTCGACGTTTAGTAACATTTTTGAGGAGGTGTACTTACTACTACTACGTGGGCTACTGCGAAGGGTATGGTGCTACGCCGTCGATTCGACACAGACATATCAATCCATAAATGTAATACCAGCTCCTAGCTCTGTGTGTGTGTTGTCAAAAGGAGCCATTGGTAGAAAAAGCTGTTCAAAACAGAGTGTTCAGAACAGGAGGAAATCTGAGGTTTTGCCTCGCAGGTATATCTTTTAACCTCATTATTAGAAGTTTTGGTCATTAAAACATTGTAGATAAGTCATAAAATGTGGAAAAGCATAATAGGTCTTTAATAACTTGACTCTATAATTAAACTGCCATCTTCAACCTTTGGGTTAAAACATACTGTACTTTTGATAAACTCATCTTATATTTGGATGGTTGATTTGCTTTAAAGTTATGACAAGGTTTGAATCCTACACAGTTACACAGCTGGAAACGACTTTTGTTTTATAATGATGAGCCTTGCGGAATTTTCACTACACGCTATCGTGCATTCATATTCACATTTATACCTCAGTAATCAGCTTGGCTCTATTTTGCTGCATTATTCAGTTATGCCCTTGGTCTGCAGTCTGTAGAGCAGCAGAAACCCACATGGGGAGAATAGTGTATTGATTGTCACCATTGGAACGCAGACTGCACGTAAGTATGTACAGTACATGCACAATCCTACAACAGTACAGTAGCATAGACACACAAACATCCCGGGTCATTGGAATTGGGCTGACACTCACAGGCCACAAAGCAGATCCATCACAGGGTAACTTTCTCCACTGAAAATCATTTCTCATGCGCCAAGGCTACTCTCGTAATGATGGCATGGTAAATTGGATACAACTGACAGGAGTAATCAATGTAAAGTTATTACTTTGTAAAATCTCATGTCAGAAATATTGCTTGGTTGACCTTTCATACAGCGTGCAAGGGAGGAGAATCCTTGTTTTGAATCGAGACATCAGCCAATTATAGACCTTCAGTCAGTTCAGGGTATCAACAAGAACTATAAAGGCACAATTCTGCTACCTGTGCAACTAACAAAATGTACTGCCACAGGGACTGGACAATGTAATATGCAGCTTGCTTTAATTAAGACCTAATTCCTGTTGGTCTCAAGGGCTTTTACATTCTCCCCTTTAAGAGCACAAAAAAAGACTGCATCATAAAAGGTCAGCACGTCTAAAGCGTCTAAGTTTTGTTTGTGCGTTCGAGGCTTGAGGGCTTTATTAAAATGAGTGGCATGCACTCTCTGTGGGGCTCACTGTGATCACTGGCTTGCACGGTGCAGTCTCGGTAGCAGAGAGAGAGAGAGAAAGCACTCATTTCACAACCTAAAGAATGTTTGGATTCACAGGCTGAAAATATATGACATTAGAGAGGATTAGGTGTCTAAACAAGGCAGCTCACTCAGTCAGATGAAGGCTGCTCACCCTGAGCATTCACCGAGAAATCCCTTATCACTAGTCTGGTTTTAAATGTTTGTTATGCTCAAGAAATTTAAGTAAGTAAAATAAAATCATCAGCTCTGATATCATTATTAATTTATGCTTCATAGCTTTGGACGTTACATTGTTCTTATTCAGATTGTTGCAGTTCTATCTTAAAAAGCACAACATGCTGTCCGTCTACTGTATATTCAAACACCAACGTGAAATGAAAGAAAATAAGTTATTCCAAATTGAAGTCTGTATGAGTGAGTGCTAGTTCAAACTCTCACAGCAGAACTGTGCCTTTTTAAGATGCTGTCAGCACTACGCTGTCAGAGGAGCTCCACTTTCATCTCCATAAATGAAACTGAACAATGATAACAACGATCCCAGCTGATCAAAAACCAAGCTGAGCTCCAGGAAGTCTCCTACATATTTCCCTGCAGTATCTCACCTTTGCTGTAGCTGTCTCACACTGCAGCTAGAAGGGAAAGTCGTCACTAATTAACATGTCAGAGCTGGCTGCTGCCATATGAGCTCTAAGACACTGATTGACTCATGGCCCCAGGCCTCTGGCATGAGCTGTTCAAAATGCTCTCCAACACATCTTCAAGCAGTAACAACAATGCCAGAAGGCCTTATATACTATTTATACACAACAATCTCTCTTTTTTAGTGTTCGGCAAGAATTAAAATTTTTAATTGCGATTAATCGCATGATTTTCTTGTGATTAATCGCATTGCTTTGATGCTACTGACTGGTCTGTGTTCCATTCAGATAATTTGGATGAGTATTCCAAAAATCACATTTTTAAAATCATATGTCCAGTTTGTCATTACAAATTTTAAGATACAAAGTGTTCAAAATATACATTAATTAAAAATCACATTGTGTAATTAAGATTCACTGGTAGTGTGAGGTTTATTTAAAGTACATTTTTAAACTAACTAGAATAGACAGACATGCATAGCCTGGGAATCAGCATCACCAGAACCTGACATTGTCATCTCACATCTCCACGCTGGTGAAGAAAGTTCTGAAACGACTGTATTTCTTGAGGAAGCTTAAGAAGGCCAAATTCCCGCACCAAGTACAGAGGAGCAACAGAAAGCATCCTGACTGGAATCACTATGGGATGTGCACGGCCCAGGACCGGAGGGCTCTGCAGTAGGTGATTAAAACTGCTCAGAAGATCATTGGTACCCCTCTCTCTAGCATTAGTGATATCTGTGAGGCGAGGTGCCTACGCAGAGCCCAAAGGATACTAAAGGACTGTACCCACCCAGTCACAGCCTGTTCACCCAGCTGCCTTCTAGGAATCGATATAGAAGTTTCTCCTGCTACACCACCAGACTGCAGAGCAGCTTTTCCCCCCTAGCTATCAGACTTTTAAACTCTAATTGATCCTCAGCACTGCTTCATGATGATAGTTTATTTCTGTTTACCATTTTTCATTAATGTATACTATCTGCTAATATATGCTATGTAGCAGAAGAGAGTTACAAAACTCAATTTCACTCTATAACTTGTTATATTGTGACAATGAACCTAACTACCTACCTACATGATTCACCAATACACAATTATTTAAATAGAGAATTAGAGTAGAATTGATGGATTTGATACATACCTTCAGAGTCTTTGTCTGCCTTTTCTCTCCTCCTACATGCTCTTGCAATGTGATCTTTGTTGGTGAAGAGTGTGCCATGTAGCATTCCCTATGGAAGCCCACATTAACTGGCACATCTTGGTCTCTCCAGGTTTCTGTTAGAGAGACCAACAGAAACTTAGTGTTTCTCTGCAGTGTTGATGTTCAACCATTTCTTTGCACACTGAACAAATGATGCCCAACTTGTTTAAATAAGGTTTTTGGGCTGTTTGCCTTATAGAAGCAACATACGCACACATTTCATATTGTTGCATACCGGCTGTCAGTCGTGTCCCGCTATTTTTTTTTAATATTGCTAAGATTAAAGACGGTGGTTCTTGTTGTTTGCTTTAAGTAGGATTTAAAAGATTCCTCACAGGTTCCTCACAGTGATGCTGGAGGCCTGGGGGGTGCCATCTAAAGCAACTATATCTTCAGACAATGCATCTCGGTGGTGTTTAGGTTCAAGTACTATAATCTGTTTTTTCAGAGATCAACATCAAGAAATTATAACACATGAAGGTTTTCACATCTAGCTAGCTAACAAGCCTAGCTAACTGGTTGGTTTGGTCAGGTCTGATTAAAAGGTATAACTGAGTATCATCTGCGTAACAATGAAGATTTATGTTGTGTTTCCTGATGATATTACCTAGCATATATAAGGTCAATAAAAGAGGTCCAGGACAGAACCCTGTGGAACTCCATGGGTAACTTTGCTTTGAAGAGAGAACTCAGCATTTACATGTCAAACTGGGAGCAATCTGATTTATTTTAAACCAGCTAAAAGCAGTTCCTTTAATGGCAATTAAATGTTCATGTCTCTGTAATAAGATATGGTGATTAATCATATCAAATGCCACACTTAGATCTAACAAGACCAATACAGAAACTAGTCCTAGTGATGCAGTTAAAAGATTGAAATTTGTCAAATAAATTGTTGCTATGCAAAAATTCACAGTTGATTTGCCATTGCTTTTTTCAAGGATCTTATATATAGGGATATATAGGGAAGGTTAGATATTGTTCTGTTCCTGTCTAAAATCCCTGGATCGAGAGCAGGCTTTTTAAAAAGTGGTTTAGTTACAGCTACTTTAAAGAGGTGGTATTATGCTTTTTGGCTCCCATCTCCTTTATTGAGTTATATATCTTTTTTGTGCATGTAACAGGTTTGCAAAGTGAAAAAGCCCAGCCCAAAGGGAGTTCCCATCTCCCACAGAAAGCACTGCTCTGAACCTCTTGAAAACAGCTAATTTGTATTCTAGCCCTTCACTTCCTTTACTTGTGATGTCACAACGAAAATGCGTCATAAAGCTTGCCAAGCAGCTAGCGGGGTCAGGCACGCCCTCAAACCAAGCTAGTCTGAGCGGAGGCCCTTTGGCTCGACTCGCCTTTGTTGGTTTTCCATTGTAGAAATGTTGTACCTGTACCTGCTTCCAGGTACTTTATTTCGTGTCACCTCACCTCCATCGAGGTTCCAAGCGAGCTGAGGGATACTAAAATGTAACATGAAAACACGACAGACTGCTGATTGGTCAGAGAGAATATTGACTATTCACTGCATCATAATTGCTTGTACCAGACAGAGGCCAGCAACAGAAAGTTTTATATTTTACAGTTTTCGTATGGAATTTCATCACTAAACCCACTTCTGAGAAGTTTTGAGGTGAGAAATCAGCTGTGTAGATTTCGAATATTGACAGTTTTACAAGAAGTGATGGCGGAACAAAAATGTGCTTGAATATTTTTGGAGTTGAGGAGCTCCGCAAGTGGCTGCGGGGGATGCCTGTGCCAACCCGCGGGAGGAGCATTGAACATTACGTCGCGGTAGTTGTGTGTGGTGTCGCTATGACGACAAGCTACGTACTATCTCTGGGTACTATCTGCAATGGAAAATGGAGCAGGGCCGAGTAGAGTCGAGTCTATCGATTTGCTCCATGGTAGCATTTTTTGGCAAGGCAGCATAGATTGTCAGAACACCGGCAACAGTTCAACTTTTAGTCCTAAAAGACGATGCAACTCCGACTCTGTTTGGGCCTGGAAATTCACAATCACAACCTGTAAGTATGCTTTACTGGTTGTGAATTATATTTAAAATAAACACGGCAATGTAACTTCACAGACTGTTCAAGTGCGGAGTTGTTGTAAACGTTGGCTAACACAGCTAAAGTTA
>NC_060156.1:6253630-6254165 GCF_021292245.1 Micropterus dolomieu | reverse complement strand
AAAGACGATGCAACTCCGACTCTGTTTGGGCCTGGAAATTCACAATCACAACCTGTAAGTATGCTTTACTGGTTGTGAATTATATTTAAAATAAACACGGCAATGTAACTTCACAGACTGTTCAAGTGCGGAGTTGTTGTAAACGTTGGCTAACACAGCTAAAGTTATAGCTATATTGCTAAAGTAACACCTGATGTGAAAGCTACTGAGCAAACGTTCAAATTGTTAGGCCAATTTTTATGTAAAATTGAGTTCAAATATGGTGATTTTTGTAGTGGTTTATGGTAAGATGTGGAACAATGATGTTGTGTGGTTGTGGAGTAACTTATACCATCTGCTAGGTTACGGTCGCAGTCTGAAGTGGCTTTGATTTGGATCACACGACCTTGTCTCTTACAACCCGCCCTTCTCTGCTTCTGATTGGCTAGTAGTCCTTACCTGGGAACTGCGCATGTGCAACTCCCAACAAAGATTTTGTACAAGTAAGATGCATCACTCTGTAGCTCAAGAGTGGAGCGTACAACACATAGGGTGA
>NC_060156.1:6246332-6253610 GCF_021292245.1 Micropterus dolomieu | reverse complement strand
CTGCGCATGTGCAACTCCCAACAAAGATTTTGTACAAGTAAGATGCATCACTCTGTAGCTCAAGAGTGGAGCGTACAACACATAGGGTGAAAAGAGGAGCTGCAGCAATGTGCAGTATGAGAAAAATATGGTGTTTTTTGAAATTTAAACCATGTAAACCTGTTCTGATACAACCCCTAATTAAGATTTTGAACCTGAAAATGTGCATTATACCACCTCTTTAAAAGACTGAGGTATATGATTACATATTCCTGGGAGTGCACTTGGACAATAAACTGGACTGTGCCAAGAACACTCAAGCCCTCTACAGGAAGGGCCAAAGCTGTCTATTTTCTGAGGAGGCTGAGGTCCTTCAACATCTGCAGGATGATGCTGAGGATGTTTTATGAGTCTGTGGTGGCCAGTGCTATCCCTGTTTGCTGTTGCATGCTGGGGCAGCAGGCTGAGGGTAGCGGACGCTAACAGACTCAACAAACTGATACGCAAGGCCAGTGACGTTGTGGGGGTGGAGCTGGACTCTCGGAGGATGCTGTCTAAGCTACATGTCATCTTGGACAATGTCTCCCACCCACTCCATGATGTTATGTGTTATGTGATGCTAATCAAACACAGGAGCACTTTCAGTGCAAGACTCATTCCCCCAAAAATCACCACAGAGCGCCACAGGAAGTCATTCCTGCCTGTGGCCATCAAGCTTTATAACTCCTCCCTCTAAGTGTCTGACACATGGACAGTTAGTTTTTTAACTGGACTGTATTATCTATTTTTGTGCAATATTATCTGTTTAATAATATTAATCTTATATTTAAAATTTATACTCATATATACACACTATTTATCTATCTACCTTTTATTACTATTTCTATTCCTTATGCCTTGACAAGTGTGCAATTGTGACAAAGATCAATAAAGTATTTCTGATTCTGATAGCCTGTTGACAAGGAAAGGTTGATCATATCTAGCCAAGAAGTGCCAACTAAGGGCAAAACATCTTTGAGCACCTTGGTTGTAATTGGGTCTGTGGGGAATGTTGTTGGTTTGGACAAGGTCACAATTGAAGTAAGCTGGTGAAACAGTCCAAATATCCATTGAGTTTTGCGGGTGCTTATGAGGTTCCTGTGACTGAGGACAGGTTGAAATCCACGGAGGGCAGGAGGTGCTAAATTTTATCCTAATAATTAGAATTTTGTCTTTGAAGAAGTTCATGAAAACATCACTACTGAGTTCAATAGGAACACATGGCTCAGAAGAGCTGTGACTCCCTGTCAGCCTGGCCACAGCTTTGAAGAGGAACCTGGGATTGTTCTTATTTTCCTCTATTAATGAAGACTAAGCTGCTCTGGCGCTACGGAGGGCCTTCCTCTAAATTTTCAGACTATCCTGCCAGATCAAACAAGATTCTTCTTGATGTATAAAATGCCATTTCCTCTCAAGTTTCTGTGATGCTCTCTTCAACTTGTGTGTTTGGCTGTTGTACCAAGGAGTTAATATTCTGTGTTTTATTTGTTTCTTTTTTAAAGTAGCAAGGAGCAATTAGCTTGCAGTTTACTGCATACAGCCTGTGTTGCTCATTAGCCGCCAGCGTCTAGCTTTCCAGCAAGTTAGTGTTAAGTTATGCTATAGCTGTTTATAGCTGTGTGAATAAATGACTGAATGATTTATTTATGTTACATCCTCCAACCAGCGGGGGGCAATAATAGTTGCATGTGAGGGGCCTGAGGTCTAAAGGTGCTGCAGTTGGACCTCTTTGAAAAAGAGTCATAATAGGATAGGGGTATAAAGTCACATAAAGGACCTCTGACAGTGTCTTAAACGCAGAAGTCCAATAAGTTGCTTGCTTGGAGCAGTTCCAAAAAACAAAATCAATTTACAACAGTCACACTCTGGATCTATGTCTAGGAATCTTTCTGACAACTTCTCTTTAGTCCAGCATGCCCGATGTAGTATTTTACACTGTAGTAGCCTATGTCTTGCACAAATAGGGGGAAGTGTGGACTCTTTTTAGTACAGCATACCATGTTTTGTCTGTGATGATTATACACGTGTCCAGCTGTCCTTATTTACAATAGAAGTGAATTACACTCCAAACAGCACAAACAAACCCTCAAATCTAACATAATGTTGCTTTAAACAGCAGGAGCATTCGCGGAGCTGACGGCTCATTGCAGAGGCGGCGAGGACCTCTAGTAGGCCCTAATACTGTGGGCAAGTTTTCACTCCTTCATTGTTACGAAAAAACACCAAGGGAATGAAGTACAGCAGACTGGTTCATTTGGTCCAGAACAAGGGGGGAAATATTATCAACAACTGATTATAAGCTTTATTACCAAATGTTATGAACAATAATGTAGACAGGACAAAGAGGAGGCATCTTGTACAGTAATGATACTGTGGGATCACTGTCACACACTTTTTAATGGACTTAATGAACTGAGAAAGTCGAAGGAGTACAAGCACAGCATTTTTAACAGCATAAGTTCATAAGTGGTAACCAAATGATTTGCATAAATATATACATGGCTTATCAATTATAAGATCACCTGGACAGTAAAATGGTCACTGCAGTTCAATCAGGAGCGTGACTGAAATATGGAAAAAGTTAGAAACTGATCAGCAGAATCGAAATGCACGTGTCTTAACAAATCCTCTGCACTTGGAAATTTGGTAATGGTTCCAACTTGGAACCGACTTTCTTTGTTCTCCATGTATTGAGCCGGTGCTCTGTAGGAAAACCTGATTTTTTTTCAGACCACACACAAAACGGAGAGCTAGCAAACCGTGAGGAAATATTTGCTGAATTGAACAAAACATGTATTGGATTATAATCACTAACTCCACCTGAGTCATCTCAAAAAAAATACTTGTAATGAAAAAATGCCAAAAAGGAAGTTAATAAGAAAAAGAAAACACAAATGTCACCCACCCTTACACACCCCCAACAAAGCTGTTGGATATTAATCATAACACTCAAAAGTAATGCAAGCTAAGGTTAAGTATGATAATTATGGTTTGTCATTGTATTTAGAGAAATAATAATGAATAAGCATTTTCTCTGCTATCATTGCAGACAAATACCATATCTGCAGTCTTTCAAGTGCATCCTTAGCATTTCACGGTTGATGAATTCCATTGCCAGGACTGGGTCCTTGAAAGAGTGTTCCTTAGACCCCAGAGAGTAACATGCACTGTAGCATGGAATTGCAGGCCAAATTTGGCCCCAATTGGCGACCCTCAAGAGCTTCACATTTGGCTTGCTGGTCCCCCACCTCACTTTGAATTTGGCCAATGGTGCCAACCCGATCTCATCTCAGGTGTCACATATACATGCTTTGACAAAACCGCAAAACGACAATTTCGTGTGTATGATATGCTGCAGTTTGCTATAAGGTTGCAACACAAAGGAGGCTAACCTTACCTGGTAGCACATCGGCCGTGGGTACCTGGAAAAGCATCTTTGGATTTAGCATGTTGTCGGTAGCTGAGGCCTTGCCCAGGTTTTTGGTCAATGCTGCTGATGCCGTGCCTGAGAGGGCAGCACCAAGCTGCTTCGCTGATCGGTTTCTAGTACTTGAAACCGGCATTGGTGTCTTGAAATCGTTACAACTTGTTTGTTACTTGATAGCTTCAGAATCAAACTCTTGCTGTTGTGATGACAGATTTATATTTAGTTGTAAAGTTGACCTTATGGGAGCTTCCAAGAAGCACCTCTGCATCCAAGCTTGCGCAACAGCGCCAACCACTAAAGCTATTTCATTTGTGACTACCTTTTTGGTTGTACAAAATCAGCCACAATAGTGAAATGGGTATCAAAAAATGAGTACATAACATAAGTAACAAGGTGATCCCAGTGGATATATGGCTCATCCAATATGGTGCATCCAATCCTTCACCTGCAACCCCAATTGCTTGCACTGCTTATCTCCAGGTCATTACCATTTAAATGGGCCAGGGTTTTGGTGGTGAACTTTCTGACACAGAAGACATGAGTGGATTAGCTCCACACATGGTTTCTTTGCTCTCACTTAAGTGTCGTAACATGAAGGACATACGTGATGAGTCTCATCAATCATAAACCCCCATCACAGCACATCATCTGCACAGGCCTGATTAACCCCCCGTGTAACAGTTTGACACTGTCACAGCTTGTGAATGCAACCATGGTTGTGTGAGCAAGCAAAGTCCTCCCACCTGCCTGTGAGCTAGCCTAATTAACAAGAGCATAATTTCAGCTGTTGGATTTCATTATGCTATAAAGAACAGAAAAGCCAAAGAAAACCAATGAAAAATAATCTAATAGTTGAATAAAAAGTTTTGAGAGACATTCTACAAAAATGTGCAGCAATTTGAGGTACAATGATAGACAAGACAATATGTAATCCATTGTAGCTGCTGGAAAAGTGCTTAGATTTCTCTTGACAAGTCCTAAATTCTCTGTCCATTTATGGTTCAATTCAAGCACTTGCTCACTTACTGCACTTAAACCTGTTGGGCACAGGCACCTTTTTTCCAGAAAAAACGCCTAAAATAACATACCCAAAATGAATCAGGAATAACTCCTCAACCATTTGGCCTAGATGCATAATTCTGGTCTCTGAAAAGTCAGAAGCTAAGGAATATAAATCCATTGTATATTAATATATTTATTTTACTATTACAGACTACATGGAGATGCAATAAAGAAAAATTCTATTTTCATCCTCGCTTGGTAAAAAAAAACTATATTTTAATGCAATAAACCATCAAAACCATTATAAGGAAGCTTATAATGCAACTGAATATCTTCTAATACACCTAGAATGCAATTGTAACTGTAACTCTGATGAAAATAAACTAAAATACAACAGTTATCATACAACATTTTCAAAATATACCAGGCGAATGTCCATATGTTGGCAATATTTACTGTTAAAATGTTTTATTGGGAGATATCTTTAAAACACTTTTTCTGTCCATACAACCGAGTTCCAAATGACAAAACATTGCAATATTGGTAAAGACAGTGAGTATTCATCAACATTCCTGTCACCAAAAGCACACCAATCCTTTAAAGGCATGTACATTGAGAACGGAACATCCCACAGTGATGGGGGCCTCAATTGATCCGGCTTGAGCAGACCTTTCATTTGGTACCCTGTATGTGTCTATGTATCTAACGGGCCGGCCACAAAATGGCGAAAAACACCGTGTGTTCTCAAGCGGCACGTTTCCTCTGCAGAAATATCGAGAGCAGGCAGGTAGCTCACAAGTATTGCACAATAATAAAGATGACGCCTGCTGAGACTCAAAACAACATCTGCGGGTTTTGGACTTAAAACGGCGAAAAAATAATTTTTCAATCAGTAATTTTGTCCACAGCACAGCTGCCCCCGGTACCGGGGGCCTCTGTTTTCAACAGTACTGAAAGCTGCAGTAAGGTTCTTTGGCTGACCACTGCGTCTACGGTCCTCAACGTTGCCCATTTCTTTGCGATTCTTCAAATAACCTTGGACAGCACATCTGGAAACCTCTGTCTGCCTGCAATATAACTACATTGTGTCTTGCTGTGCTCAGTCTAGTGTGACTTTTGACAGTAAACTGTCTTCAGTAACGTCACCTTGTTAGATGAGTTTGGCTGTTCCTAAACCAAACGTTTTCCTCCTATACATCTCTTTCTGTTTCAGTTAATGATTGTGTTTCAACCTACACATTGAATTGGTGATCATAGCATCTGGTTGGTATAATTGTTTAATCATGCACCTGCCGATATGCCTACAAAATCCCTGACTTTGTTTATTAATTAATTAGAACAATTAATGCCCTTTTGGAGGCAAAGGGTGGTCACACCAAATATTGATTTGATTAAATTTTTTCTTTTGTTCACTTATTCAAAGATGATTACTAGAGTTTGAGACTCTGACTTAAGTCGCACACATGAGCTTGATGAGCTTGCCGTTATTCCCCTCCCTGCGTTACCTATAACCTACCTACGTAACACCATATATCTGCTGCGCGCGGGCCACACGTGAGAGAGGACAACAAAAATCGGCAGCTGCTATGCCATTCATCATAAACTTTGGCTTTAACACTTCATACAACAAGGCCCAAACAAAGAAGCACTGAACGCAAACTAGGTTAGTAATGTTTAGCTCAGCATTTGGGGCGACTGTGGCTCAGGAGGTAGAGCGGGTTGGCTGTTAATCGGAAGGTCGGCGGGTCAATCCCTGGCTCCCCCTAGTTGCGTGTCGAAGTGTCCTTGGGCAAGATACTGAACCCCGAATTGCCCCTGGCGGCTATTCCGCCAGTGTATGAGTGAGTGTGAATGTTAGTTTCCGTTCCGTTAGGCTCAGTGTATGAATGTGTGTGACTGGTGAATGCAGATGTAGTGTTTAGCTACGACCTACGAGAGGTTAACTCCACACTGTGAAAATATGAATTTGCGTTTGTTAGCTGCCAAATTTGTGGTGGTCAATTAACGTAAACACTTACATCCCACTGGCTGCCGTCGGTGGTTGCAAACAGGTTTATTGGTGATCATCTAACATTTTATTTAGTTAGGCTATAACGTTACACTGGTTTGAGAGTCTGGGGGGTGTATTAACCTACAGTAGTTTATAAGGCTGACTTATGGTGTCAGGAACAATTCCTGTGCAATAACCCAGTAATTCTGCCTCTAGTCAGCCACCTGTTTACAGACTACCACCAGTATTCATCATTCTCTCGTTCTCTATGTTCATATTGTTATATTTTTTTATATTGTATATGCTGTATACAAAATTCACCTACCTCAAGTACATAACACCTGCACATAATACTTCATTCCAGCATCCTTTGCACTATGCTCCATCGCACTGTTTACATGTATGCATCTCCGACATGTATATCATAATAATAATAATAATTACTCCTGCATCCTTTGCACTCTGCTCATTGCACTGTCTCAATCTGTCTATATTGTTTTTGTTTATAGTGTGTACATACACTGCTCAAAAAAATAAAGGGAACACTAAAATAACACATCCTAGATCTGAATGAATGAAATAATCTCATTAAATACTCCTTTCTTTACATAGTTGAATGCGCTGACAACAAAATCACACAAAAATTATCAATGGGAATCAAATTTATCAACCCATGGAGGTCTGGATTTGGAGTCACACTCAAAATCAAAGTGGAAAACCACACTACAGGCCGATCCAACTTTGATGTAATGTCCTTAAAACAAGTCAAAATGAGGCTCAGTAGTGTGTGTGGCCTCCACGTGCCTGTATGACCTCCCTACAACGCCTGGGCGTGCTCCTG